>NW_027454688.1:0-64835 GCF_040206685.1 Ascaphus truei
GGGGAGGGGGGAGAGAGGCACAGTGAGGGGAGGGTGGGAGAGAGGCACAGTGAGGGGGGGGGAGAGAGGCACAGTGAGGGGAGGGGAGAGAAGCACAGTGAGGGAGAGAGGCACAGTGAGGGGAGAGAGGCACAGTGAGGGGAGAGAGGCACAGTGAGGGGAGGGGGAGAGAGGCACAGTGAGGGATGGAGGAGAGAGAGGCTCAGTGAGGGAAGGGAGGAGAGAGGCACAGTGAGGGGAGGGGGGGAGAGAGGCACATTGAGGGAAGGAGGAGAGAGAGGCACAGTGAGGGAAGGAGGAGAGGCACAGTGATGGGAGGGAGGAGAGAGGCACAGTGAGGGGACAGGGAGAGGCACAGTGAGGAGAGGGGGGTGAGAGGCACAGTGAGGGGAGGGAGGAGAGAGGCACAGTGAGGCAAAGGGAGGAGAGAGGCACAGTGAGGGGGGGATAGAGGCACAGTGAGGGGGGGATAGAGGCACAGTGAGGGGGGGATAGAGGCACAGTGAGGGGCGGGGTGAGAGGCACAGTGAGGGGAGGGGGGAGAGAGGCACAGTGAGGGGGGCAGAGGGGCACAGTGAGGGGAGGGGGAGAGCCACGGGGAAGGGAGAGGCACAGCGAGAGGGGAGCGAGGCATATTGAGGGGAGCGAGTCACAGTGAGGGGAGAGGGGAGAGAGGCACAGTGAGGGGGAGAGAGGCACAGTGAAAGGAGGGGAGAGTGAGGAAAGGGGGGAGAGGCACAGTGAGGGGAGGGGGAGAGAGGCACAGTGAGGGAAGGGAGTAGTGAGGCACAATGAGGGGAGGGGGGGAGAGAGGCACATTGAGGGAAGGAGGAGAGAGAGGCACAGTGAGGGAAGGAGGAGAGGCACAGTGAGGGGAGGGAGGAGAGAGGCACAGTGAAGGGGGGAAGCACAGTGAGGGGACAGGGAGAGGCACAGTGAGGGGACAGGGAGAGGCACAGTGAGGGGAGGGGGGTGAGAGGCACAGTGAGGGGAGGGAGGAGAGAGGCACAGTGAGGGGAGGGAGGAGAGAGGCACAGTGAGGGAAGGGAGGAGAGAGGCACAGTGAGGGGGGGGAGAAGCACAGTGAAAGGAGGGAAGAGTGAGGAAAGGGGGGAGAGGCACAGTGAGGGGAGGGGGAGAGAGGCACAGTGAGGGATGGAGGAGAGAGGCTCAGTGAGGGAAGGGAGGAGAGAGGCACAGTGAGGGGAGGGGGGGAGAGAGGCACATTGAGGAAAGGAGGAGAGAGGCACAGTGAGGGAAGGAGGAGAGGCACAGTGAGGGGAGGGAGGAGAGAGGCACAGTGAAGGGGGAGGCACAGTGAGGGGACAGGGAGAGGCACAGTGAGGGGACAGGGAGAGGCACAGTGAGGGGACAGGGAGAGGCACAGTGAGGGGAGGGGGTGAGAGGCACAGTGAGGGGAGGGAGGAGAGAGGCACAGTGAGGGGAGGGAGGAGAGAGGCACAGTGAGGGAAGGGAGGAGAGAGGCACAGTGAGGGGGGGATAGAGGCACAGTGAGGGGGGGATAGAGGCACAGTGAGGGGAGGGGGGAGAGAGGCGCAGCGAGGGGAGGGGGGAGAGGCACAGTGAGGGGACTGGGGAAGTGGGTATAGAGGCAGTGAGGGGAGGGGAGAGAGGTGCTGTGGGAGGAGGGGGTGAGAGGCGCAGTGGGGGGAGGGGAAGTGGTGCGCAGTGAGGGGAGGAGGAAAAAGAGGCACAGTGAGGGGAGGGAGGAGAGGGACATGGGAGAGGCACAGCGAGGGGACGGGGGAGAGGCACAGTGAGGGCAGGGGGGAGAGGCACAGTGAGGGGAGCGGTAGAGGCACAGTGATGGGGAGAGTTAGGCACAGTGATGGGGAGAGAGAGGCACAGTGATGTGGAGAGAGAGGCACAGTGATGGGGAGAGAGAGGCACAGTGATGGGGAGAGAGGCACAGTGAGGGGGAGAGAGAGGCACAGTAAGGGAGAGAAAAAAATTAAGGCTGTGCCTATAGTGCCGTCGATGGCGACACGACGGGTGACGACGCCGTCGCCACCGGCAAAAGTTATGTTTCGCCGGGCGGCGGCAGTGCGGGATTCCGGCAATTTGATTTGTTCAAGTGACATGACGGCCCTTGAAAAATCTAATTTTGCCGGCTACCAGTTTCCGAACCGGCGACGTCGCTTTGTCGCCGTAGCGCGCACTATAAGCGCACGCGGCGGCGGCAATGCTTCTGTTTTCGGGCGACGTCGCCAGTACTATATGCGCGGCCTAAGAATGTAGATTAAATATTTGAAAAATTGTGCTAATTATTCTGCTCTATACAAAATGTTCCTAATATTTCACTATACTGAGATAGATCCCTTAATTTCCCAGCGTTCTCGTGTGGTAACGGGGGAAGGGAGCAGCGCTGATTGAGACGACCCTAGGGAGCGATTCATGGTATGTTTATCAATTTAAACTTTTACATCCTCATAACCTTTTATAAAACACAGAACAAATGCAAAGAAAGCTGCAGAATGGCCGGTGTGGGGATCAAACCCACGGCCGCGGCATTATTATCCCCACAACTGCGCTATCCAGCAAGCAAGCAACTGTATGTAGGGAAGGGGGAGAGAGGCACAGTGAGGGGAGGAGGGATAGAGGCACAGTGAGGGGAGGGGGGGAGAGAGGCACAGTGAGGGGGGGGAGAGAGGCACAGTGAGGGGGGGGAGAGAGGCACAGTGAGGGGGGGAGAGAGGCACAGTGAGGGGAGGGCCGGAGAGAGGCACAGTGAGGGGAGAGGGGAGAGAGGCACAGTGAGGAGAAGGGAGAGAAGCACAGTGAGGGGGGAGAGGCACAGTGAGGGGAGAGAAGCACAGTGAGGGGAGGGGGGAGAGGCACAGTGAGGGGAGGGGGGAGAGGCACAGTGAGGGGAGGGGGAGAGGCACAGTGAGGGGAAGGGAGAGAGGCACAGTGAGGGGAAGGGGAGGGGGAGAGGCACAGTGAGGTGAGAGAGGCACAGTGAGGGGAGGGGGGAGAGAGGCACAGTGAGGGGAGGGGGGAGAGAGGCACAGTGAGGGGAGTGGAGGAGAGAGGCACAGTGAGGGGAGGGGAGAGAGGCACAGTGAGGGGAGTGGGGGAGAGAGGCACAGTGAGGGGAGGGGAGAGAGGCACAGTGAGGGGAGTGGGGGAGAGAGGCACAGTGAGGGGAGGGGAGAGAGGCACAGTGAGGGGGGGAGAGAGGCAAAGTGAGGGGAGAGGGGCACAGTGAGGGGAGGGGAGAGAGGCACAGTGAGGGGAGTGGGGAGAGAGGCACAGTGAGGGGAGTGGGGAGAGAGGCACAGTGAGGGGCAGGAGGGGAGAGAGGCACAGTGAGGGGAGGGGGGAGAGAGGCACAGTGAGGGGAGGGGGGAGAGGCACAGTGAGGGGAGTGGGGGAGAGAGGCACAGTGAGGGGAGTGGGGGAGAGAGGCACAGTGAGGGGAGGGGGGAGCGATGCACAGTGAGGGGAGGGGGGGAGAGAGGCACAGTGAGGGGAGGAGGGGAGAGAGGCACAGTGAGGGGAGGGGGTGAGAGAGGCACAGTGAGGGGGGGGAGAGAGGCACAGTGAGGGAGGGGCGGAGAGAGGCACAGTGAGGGAGGTGGGAGAGGCACAGTGAGGAGAAGGGAGAGAAGCACAGTGAGGGGAGGGGGGAGAGGCACAGTGAGGGGAAGGGGAGAGAGGCACAGTGAGGGTAGGGGAGGGGAGAGAGGCACAGTGAGGGGAGGGAGAGAGGCACAGTGAGGGGAGGGGGAGAGTGAGGAAAGGGGGGAGAGGCACAGTGAGGGAATGGGGAGAGAGAGGCACAGTGAGGGGAGGGGGGAGGAATGCACAATGAGGAGGGGGAGAGAGGCACAGTGAGGGGAGGGGAGGGGAAAGAGGCACAGTGAGGGGAGGGGGAGAGGCACGGGGAGGGGAGAGGCACAGGGAGAGGGGAGCAAGGCATATTGAGGGGAGCGAGGCACAGTGAGGGGAGAGAGGCACAGTGAGGGGAGAGAGACACAGTGAAAGGAGGGAAGAGTGAGGAAAGGGGGGAGAGGCACAGTGAGGGGAGGGCGGAGAGGCACAGTGAGGGATGGAGGAGAGAGAGGCTCAGTGAGGGAAGGGAGGAGAGAGGCACAGTGAGGGGAGGGGGGGGAGAGAGGCACATTGAGGGAAGGAGGAGAGAGGCACAGTGAGGGAAGGGAGGAGAGAGGCACAGTGAGGGGACAGGGAGAGGCACAGTGAGGGGAGGGGGTGAGAGGCACAGTGAGGGGAGGGAGGAGAGAGGCACAGTGAGGGGAGGGAGGAGAGAGGCACAATGAAGGGGGGGGATAGAGGCACAGTGAGGGGAGGGGGGAGAGAGGCGCAGCAAGGGGAGGGGGGAGAGGCACAGTGAGGGGAGTGGGGGAAGGGGTATAGAGGCAGTGAGGGGAGGGGGAGAGAGGCGCAGTGGGGGGAGGGGGAAGAGGTGCGCAGTGAGGGGAGGGGGAAAAAGAGGCACAGTGAGGTGAGGGAGGAGAGGGACATGGGAGAGGCACAGCGAGGGGACGGGGGAGAGGCACAGTGAGGGGAGGGGGAGAGGCACAGTGAGGGGAGCGGGAGAGGCACAGTGATGGGGAGAGGCACAGTGATGGGGAGAGAGAGGCACAGTGATGGGGAGAGAGGCACAGTGAGGGGGAGAGAGAGGCACAGTAAGGGAGAGAAAAAAATTAAGGCTGTGCCTATAGTGCCGTCGATGGCGACACGACGGGTGACGACGCCGTCGCCACCGGCAAAAGTTATGTTTCGCCGGGCGGCGGCAGTGCGGGATTCCGGCAATTTGATTTGTTCAAGTGACGTGACGGCCCTTGAAAAATCTAATTTTGCCGGCTACCAGTTTCCGAACCGGCGACGTCGCTTTGTCGCCGTAGCGCGCACTATAAGCGCACGCGGCGGCAATGCTTCTGTTTTCGGGCGACGTCGCCAGTACTATATGCGCGGCCTAAGAATGTAGATTAAATATTTGAAAAATTGTGCTAATTATTCTGCTCTATACAAAATGTTCCTAATATTTCACTATACTGAGATAGATCCCTTAATTTCCCAGCGTTCTCGTGTGGTAACGGGGAAGGGAGCAGCGCTGATTGAGACGACCCTAGGGAGCGATTCATGGTATGTTTATCAATTTAAACTTTTACATCCTCATAACCTTTTATAAAACACAGAACAAATGCAAAGAAAGCTGCAGAATGGCCGGTGTGGGGATCAAACCCACGGCCGCGGCATTATTATCCCCACAACTGCGCTATCCAGCAAGCAAGCAACTGTATGTAGGGAAGGGGGAGAGAGGCACAGTGAGGGAGGAGGGGATAGAGGCACAGTGAGGGGAGGAGGGGAGAGAGGCACAGTGAGGGGGGGGAGAGAGGCACAGTGAGGGGGGGAGAGAGGCACAGTGAGGGGAGGGCCGGAGAGAGGCACAGTGAGGGGAGAGGGGAGAGAGGCACAGTGAGGAGAAGGGAGAGAAGCACAGTGAGGGGGGAGAGGCACAGTGAGGGGAAGGGGAGGGGGAGAGGCACAGTGAGGTGAGAGAGGCACAGTGAGGGGAGGGGGGAGAGAGGCACAGTGAGGGGAGGGGGGAGAGAGGCACAGTGAGGGGAGTGGAGGAGAGAGGCACAGTGAGGGAGGGGAGAGAGGCACAGTGAGGGGAGTGGGGGAGAGAGGCACAGTGAGGGGAGGGGAGAGAGGCACAGTGAGGGGAGTGGGGGAGAGAGCACAGTGAGGGGAGGGGGAGGAGAGAGGCACAGTGAGGGGGGGGAGAGAGGCAAAGTGAGGGGAGAGGGGCACAGTGAGGGAGTGGGGGAGAGAGGCACAGTGAGGGGAGTGGGGGAGAGAGGCACAGTGAGGGGAGTGGGGGAGAGAGGCACAGTGAGGGGAGTGGGGGAGAGAGGCACAGTGAGGGGAGTGGGGGGAGAGAGGCACAGTGAGGGGCAGGAGGGGAGAGAGGCACAGTGAGGGGAGGGGGAGAGAGGCACAGTGAGGGGAGGGGGAGAGAGGCACAGTGAGGGGAGGGGGGAGAGAGGCACAGTGAGGGGAGTGGGGGAGAGAGGCACAGTGAGGGGAGTGGGGGAGAGAGGCACAGTGAGGGGAGGGGGGGAGCGATGCACAGTGAGGGGAGGGGGGGACAGAGGCACAGTGAGGGGAGGAGGGGAGAGAGGCACAGTGAGGGGAGGGGGTGAGAGAGGCACAGTGAGGGGGGGGAGAGAGGCACAGTGAGGGGAGGGGCGGAGAGAGGCACAGTGAGGGAGGTGAGAGAGGCACAGTGAGGAGAATGGAGAGAAGCACAGTGAGGGGAGGGGGGAGAGGCACAGTGAGGGGAATGGGAGAGAGGCACAGTGAGGGTAGGGGAGGGGAGAGAGGCACAGTGAGGGGAGGGAGAGAGGCACAGTGAGGGGAGGGGGAGAGTGAGGAAAGGGGGGAGAGGCACAGTGAGGGAATGGGGAGAGAGAGGCACAGTGAGGGGAGGGTGGAGGAATGCACAATGAGGAGGGGGAGAGAGGCACAGTGAGGGGAGGGGAGGGGAAAGAGGCACAGTGAGGGGAGGGGGAGAGGCACGGGAGGGGAGAGGCACAGGGAGAGGGGAGCGAGGCATATTGAGGGGAGCGAGGCACAGTGAGGGGGAGAGAGACACAGTGAAAGGAGGGAAGAGTGAGGAAAGGGGGGAGAGGCACAGTGAGGGGAGGGCGGAGAGGCACAGTGAGGGATGGAGGAGAGAGAGGCTCAGTGAGGAAGGGAGGAGAGAGGCACAGTGAGGGGAGGGGGGGAGAGAGGCACATTGAGGGAAGGAGGAGAGAGGCACAGTGAGGGAAGGAGGAGAGGCACAGTGAGGGGAGGGAGGAGAGAGGCACAGTGAGGGGACAGGGAGAGGCACAGTGAGGGGAGGGGGTGAGAGACACAGTGAGGGGAGGGAGGAGAGAGGCACAGTGAGGGGAGGGAGGAGAGAGGCACAGTGAAGGGGGGGATAGAGGCACAGTGAGGGGAGGGGGGGAGAGAGGCGCAGCAAGGGGAGGGGGGAGAGGCACAGTGAGGGGAGTGGGGGAAGGGGGTATAGAGGCAGTGAGGGGAGGGGGAGAGAGGCGCAGTGGGGGAGGGGGAAGAGGTGCGCAGTGAGGGGAGGGGGAAAAAGAGGCACAGTGAGGTGAGGGAGGAGAGGGACATGGGAGAGGCACAGCGAGGGGACGGGGGAGAGGCACAGTGAGGGGAGCGGGAGAGGCACAGTGATGGGAAGAGAGAGACACAGTGATGGGGAGAGAGAGGCACAGTGATGGGGAGAGAGAGGCACAGTGATGGGGAGAGAGAGGCACAGTGATGGGGAGAGAGAGGCACAGTGATGGGGAGAGAGGCACAGTGAGGGGGGAGAGAGAGGCACAGTAAGGGAGAGAAAAAAATTAAGGCTGTGCCTATAGTGCCGTCGATGGCGACACGATGGGTGACGACGCCGTCGCCACCGGCAAAAGTTATGTTTCGCCGGGCGGCGGCAGTGCGGGATTCCGGCGATTTCATTTGTTCAAGTGACGTGACGGCCCTTGAAAAATCTAATTTTGCCGGCTACCAGTTTCCGAACCGGCGACGTCGCTTTGTCGCCGTAGCGCGCACTATAAGCGCACGCGGCGGCAATGCTTCTGTTTTCGGGCGACGTCGCCAGTACTATATGCGCGGCCTAAGAATGTAGATTAAATATTTGAAAAATTGTGCTAATTATTCTGCTCTATACAAAATGTTCCTAATATTTCACTATACTGAGATAGATCCCTTAATTTCCCAGCGTTCTCGTGTGGTAACGGGGGAAGGGAGCAGCGCTGATTGAGACGACCCTAGGGAGCGATTCATGGTATGTTTATCAATTTAAACTTTTACATCCTCATAACCTTTTATAAAACACAGAACAAATGCAAAGAAAGCTGCAGAATGGCCGGTGTGGGGATCAAACCCACGGCCGCGGCATTATTATCCCCACAACTGCGCTATCCAGCAAGCAAGCAACTGTATGTAGGGAAGGGGGAGAGAGGCACAGTGAGGGGAGGAGGGGATAGAGGCACAGTGAGGGGAGGAGGGGAGAGAGGCACAGTGAGGGGGGGGAGAGAGGCACAGTGAGGGGGGGAGAGAGGCACAGTGAGGGG
Organism: Ascaphus truei; assembly: GCF_040206685.1. NCBI lineage: Eukaryota > Metazoa > Chordata > Amphibia > Anura > Ascaphidae > Ascaphus > Ascaphus truei. Next base: position 8,136 of record NW_027454688.1, read on the forward strand.
AGGGCCGGAGAGAGGCACAGTGAGGGAGAGGGGAGAGAGGCACAGTGAGGAGAAGGGAGAGAAGCACAGTGAGGGGGGAGAGGCACAGTGAGGGGAGAGAAGCACAGTGAGGGGAGGGGGGAGAGGCACAGTGAGGGGAGGGGGGAGAGGCACAGTGAGGGGAGGGGGAGAGGCACAGTGAGGGGAAGGGAGAGAGGCACAGTGAGGGGAAGGGGAGGGGGAGAGGCACAGTGAGGTGAGAGAGGCACAGTGAGGGGAGGGGGGAGAGAGGCACAGTGAGGGGAGGGGGGGAGAGAGGCACAGTGAGGGGAGTGGAGGAGAGAGGCACAGTGAGGGGAGGGGAGAGAGGCACAGTGAGGGGAGTGGGGGAGAGAGGCACAGTGAGGGGAGGGGAGAGAGGCACAGTGAGGGAGTGGGGGAGAGAGGCACAGTGAGGGGAGGGGGAGAGAGGCACAGTGAGGGGGGGGAGAGAGGCAAAGTGAGGGGAGAGGGGCACAGTGAGGGGAGTGGGGGAGAGAGGCACAGTGAGGGGAGTGGGGGAGAGAGGCACAGTGAGGGGAGTGGGGGAGAGAGGCACAGTGAGGGGGAGTGGGGGAGAGAGGCACAGTGAGGGGAGTGGGGGAGAGAGGCACAGTGAGGGGCAGGAGGGGAGAGAGGCACAGTGAGGGGAGGGGGAGAGAGGCACAGTGAGGGAGGGGGAGAGAGGCACAGTGAGGGGAGGGGGAGAGAGGCACAGTGAGGGGAGTGGGGGAGAGAGGCACAGTGAGGGGAGTGGGGGAGAGAGGCACAGTGAGGGGAGGGGGGAGCGATGCACAGTGAGGGGAGGGGGGGACAGAGGCACAGTGAGGGGAGGAGGGGAGAGAGGCACAGTGAGGGGAGGGGGTGAGAGAGGCACAGTGAGGGGGGGGAGAGAGGCACAGTGAGGAGAGGGGCGGAGAGAGGCACAGTGAGGGAGGTGAGAGAGGCACAGTGAGGAGAAGGGAGAGAAGCACAGTGAGGGGAGGGGGAGAGGCACAGTGAGGGAATGGGAGAGAGGCACAGTGAGGGTAGGGGAGGGGAGAGAGGCACAGTGAGGGGAGGGAGAGAGGCACAGTGAGGGGAGGGGGAGAGTGAGGAAAGGGGGGAGAGGCACAGTGAGGGAATGGGGAGAGAGAGGCACAGTGAGGTGAGGAGAGAGGGCAGGGAGAGGACATGGGGAGAGCGAGGGGACGGGGGAGAGGCACAGTGAGGGGAGCGGGAGAGGCACAGTGATGGAAGAGAGAGACACAGTGATGGGGAGAGAGAGGCACAGTGATGGGGAGAGAGAGGCACAGTGATGGGGAGAGAGAGGCACAGTGATGGGGAGAGAGAGGCACAGTGATGGGGAGAGAGGCACAGTGAGGGGGAGAGAGAGGCACAGTAAGGGAGAGAAAAAAATTAAGGCTGTGCCTATAGTGCCGTCGATGGCGACACGATGGGTGACGACGCCGTCGCCACCGGCAAAAGTTATGTTTCGCCGGGCGGCGGCAGTGCGGGATTCCGGCGATTTCATTTGTTCAAGTGACGTGACGGCCCTTGAAAAATCTAATTTTGCCGGCTACCAGTTTCCGAACCGGCGACGTCGCTTTGTCGCCGTAGCGCGCACTATAAGCGCACGCGGCGGCAATGCTTCTGTTTTCGGGCGACGTCGCCAGTACTATATGCGCGGCCTAAGAATGTAGATTAAATATTTGAAAAATTGTGCTAATTATTCTGCTCTATACAAAATGTTCCTAATATTTCACTATACTGAGATAGATCCCTTAATTTCCCAGCGTTCTCGTGTGGTAACGGGGGAAGGGAGCAGCGCTGATTGAGACGACCCTAGGGAGCGATTCATGGTATGTTTATCAATTTAAACTTTTACATCCTCATAACCTTTTATAAAACACAGAACAAATGCAAAGAAAGCTGCAGAATGGCCGGTGTGGGGATCAAACCCACGGCCGCGGCATTATTATCCCCACAACTGCGCTATCCAGCAAGCAAGCAACTGTATGTAGGGAAGGGGGAGAGAGGCACAGTGAGGGGAGGAGGGATAGAGGCACAGTGAGGGAGGAGGGGAGAGAGGCACAGTGAGGGGGGGGAGAGAGGCACAGTGAGGGGGGGAGAGAGGCACAGTGAGGGGAGGGCCGGAGAGAGGCACAGTGAGGGGAGAGGGGAGAGAGGCACAGTGAGGGGAGAGGGGAGAGAGGCACAGTGAGGAGAAGGGAGAGAAGCACAGTGAGGGGGGAGAGGCACAGTGAGGGGAGAGAGCACAGTGAGGGGAGGGGGGAGAGGCACAGTGAGGGGAGGGGGGAGAGGCACAGTGAGGGGAGGGGGAGAGGCACAGTGAGGGGAAGGGAGAGAGGCACAGTGAGGGGAAGGGGAGGGGGAGAGGCACAGTGAGGTGAGAGAGGCACAGTGAGGGGAGGGGGGAGAGAGGCACAGTGAGGGGAGGGGGGAGAGAGGCACAGTGAGGGGAGTGGAGGAGAGAGGCACAGTGAGGGGAGGGGAGAGAGGCACAGTGAGGGGAGTGGGGGAGAGAGGCACAGTGAGGGGAGGGGAGAGAGGCACAGTGAGGGGAGTGGGGGAGAGAGGCACAGTGAGGGGAGGGGGAGAGAGGCACAGTGAGGGGGGGGAGAGAGGCAAAGTGAGGGGAGAGGGGCACAGGTGAGGGGAGTGGGGAGAGAGGCACAGTGAGGGGAGTGGGGGAGAGAGGCACAGTGAGGGGAGTGGGGGAGAGAGGCACAGTGAGGGGAGTGGGGGAGAGAGGCACAGTGAGGGGAGTGGGGAGAGAGGCACAGTGAGGGGCAGGAGGGGAGAGAGGCACAGTGAGGGGAGGGGGAGAGAGGCACAGTGAGGGGAGGGGGAGAGAGGCACAGTGAGGGGAGGGGGGAGAGAGGCACAGTGAGGGGAGTGGGGGAGAGAGGCACAGTGAGGGGAGTGGGGGAGAGAGGCACAGTGAGGGGAGGGGGGAGCGATGCACAGTGAGGGGAGGGGGGGAAAGAGGCACAGTGAGGGGAGGAGGGGAGAGAGGCACAGTGAGGGGAGGGGGTGAGAGAGGCACAGTGAGGGGGGGGAGAGAGGCACAGTGAGGGGAGGGGCGGAGAGAGGCACAGTGAGGGAGGTGAGAGAGGCACAGTGAGGAGAAGGGAGAGAAGCACAGTGAGGGGAGGGGGGAGAGGCACAGTGAGGGGAATGGGAGAGAGGCACAGTGAGGGTAGGGGAGGGGAGAGAGGCACAGTGAGGGGAGGGAGAGAGGCACAGTGAGGGGAGGGGGAGAGTGAGGAAAGGGGGGAGAGGCACAGTGAGGGAATGGGGAGAGAGAGGCACAGTGAGGGGAGGGTGGAGGAATGCACAATGAGGAGGGGGAGAGAGGCACAGTGAGGGGAGGGGAGGGGAAAGAGGCACAGTGAGGGGAGGGGGAGAGGCACGGGGAGGGGAGAGGCACAGGGAGAGGGGAGCGAGGCATATTGAGGGGAGCGAGGCACAGTGAGGGGGAGAGAGACACAGTGAAAGGAGGGAAGAGTGAGGAAAGGGGGGAGAGGCACAGTGAGGGGAGGGCGGAGAGGCACAGTGAGGGATGGAGGAGAGAGAGGCTCAGTGAGGGAAGGGAGGAGAGAGGCACAGTGAGGGGAGGGGGGGAGAGAGGCACATTGAGGGAAGGAGGAGAGAGGCACAGTGAGGGAAGGAGGAGAGGCACAGTGAGGGGAGGGAGGAGAGAGGCACAGTGAGGGGACAGGGAGAGGCACAGTGAGGGGAGGGGGTGAGAGACACAGTGAGGGAGGGAGGAGAGAGGCACAGTGAGGGGAGGGAGGAGAGAGGCACAGTGAAGGGGGGGGATAGAGGCACAGTGAGGGGAGGGGGGGAGAGAGGCGCAGCAAGGGGAGGGGGGAGAGGCACAGTGAGGGGAGTGGGGGAAGGGGGTATAGAGGCAGTGAGGGGAGGGGGAGAGAGGCGCAGTGGGGGGAGGGGGAAGAGGTGCGCAGTGAGGGGAGGGGGAAAAAGAGGCACAGTGAGGTGAGGGAGGAGAGGGACATGGGAGAGGCACAGCGAGGGGACGGGGGAGAGGCACAGTGAGGGGGGAAGCGTGTGAGGCACAGTGATGGGGAGAGAGAGACACAGTGATGGGGAGAGAGAGGCACAGTGATGGGGAGAGAGAGGCACAGTGATGGGGAGAGAGAGGCACAGTGATGGGGAGAGAGAGGCACAGTGATGGGGAGAGAGGCACAGTGATGGGGAGAGAGGCACAGTGAGGGGGAGAGAGAGGCACAGTAAGGGAGAGAAAAAAATTAAGGCTGTGCCTATAGTGCCGTCGATGGCGACACGATGGGTGACGACGCCGTCGCCACCGGCAAAAGTTATGTTTCGCCGGGCGGCGGCAGTGCGGGATTCCGGCAATTTCATTTGTTCAAGTGACGTGACGGCCCTTGAAAAATCTAATTTTGCCGGCTACCAGTTTCCGAACCGGCGACGTCGCTTTGTCGCCGTAGCGCGCACTATAAGCGCACGCGGCGGCAATGCTTCTGTTTTCGGGCGACGTCGCCAGTACTATATGCGCGGCCTAAGAATGTAGATTAAATATTTGAAAAATTGTGCTAATTATTCTGCTCTATACAAAATGTTCCTAATATTTCACTATACTGAGATAGATCCCTTAATTTCCCAGCGTTCTCGTGTGGTAACGGGGGAAGGGAGCAGCGCTGATTGAGACGACCCTAGGAGCGATTCATGGTATGTTTATCAATTTAAACTTTTACATCCTCATAACCTTTTATAAAACACAGAACAAATGCAAAGAAAGCTGCAGAATGGCCGGTGTGGGGATCAAACCCACGGCCGCGGCATTATTATCCCCACAACTGCGCTATCCAGCAAGCAAGCAACTGTATGTAGGGAAGGGGGAGAGAGGCACAGTGAGGGGGGGAGAGAGGCACAGTGAGGGGAGGGCCGGAGAGAGGCACAGTGAGGGGAGAGGGGAGAGAGGCACAGTGAGGAGAAGGGAGAGAAGCACAGTGAGGGGGGAGAGGCACAGTGAGGGGAGAGAAGCACAGTGAGGGGAGGGGGGAGAGGCACAGTGAGGGGAGGGGGGAGAGGCACAGTGAGGGGAGGGGGAGAGGCACAGTGAGGGGAAGGGAGAGAGGCACAGTGAGGGAAGGGGAGGGGGAGAGGCACAGTGAGGTGAGAGAGGCACAGTGAGGGGAGGAGGGGATAGAGGCACAGTGAGGGGAGGAGGGGAGAGAGGCACAGTGAGGGGGGGGAGAGAGGCACAGTGAGGGGGGGGGAGAGGCACAGTGAGGGGAGGGCCGGAGAGAGGCACAGTGAGGGGAGAGGGGAGAGAGGCACAGTGAGGAGAAGGGAGAGAAGCACAGTGAGGGGGGAGAGGCACAGTGAGGGGAGAGAAGCACAGTGAGGGGAGGGGGGAGAGGCACAGTGAGGGGAGGGGGGAGAGGCACAGTGAGGGGAGGGGGAGAGGCACAGTGAGGGGAAGGGAGAGAGGCACAATGAGGGGAGGGGGGAGAGGCACAGTGAGGGGAAGGAGAGAGGCACAGTGAGGGGAAGGGGAGAGAGGCACAGTGAGGTGAGGGGGAGGGGGAGAGGCACAGTGAGGGGGAGAGGGGCACAGTGAGGGGAGGGGGGAGAGAGGCACAGTGAGGGGGGGAGAGGCACAGTGAGGGGAGAGGGGAGAGAGACACAGTGAGGGGAGGGGGAGAGAGGCACAGTGAGGGGAGGGGGGAGAGAGGCACAGTGAGGGGAGGGGGGAGAGAGGCACAGTGAGGGGAGGGGGGAGAGAGGCACAGTGAGGGGAGGGGGGAGAGAGGCACAGTGAGGGGAGTGGGGGAGAGAGGCACAGTGAGGGGAGGGGAGAGAGGCACAGTGAGGGGAGTGGGGAGAGAGGCACAGTGAGGGGAGAGAGGCACAGTGAGGGGAAGGGGGAGGAGGCACAGTGAGGGGGGGGAGAGAGGCACAGTGAGGGGAGGGGGGAGAGAGGCAAAGTGAGGGGAGAGGGGCACAGTGAGGGGAGGGGGAGAGAGGCACAGTGAGGGGAGTGGGGGAGAGAGGCACAGTGAGGGGAAGGAGGGGAGAGAGGCACAGTGAGGGGAAGGAGGGGAGAGAGGCACAGTGAGGGGAAGGAGGGGAGAGAGGCACAGTGAGTGGAGGGGGGAGAGAGGCACAGTGAGGGGAGGGGGGAGAGAGGCACAGTGAGGGAGGGGGGAGAGAGGCACAGTGAGGGAGTGGGGGAGAGAGGCACAGTGAGGGGAGTGGGGGAGAGAGGCACAGTGAGGGAGGGGGAGCGAGGCACAGTGAGGGGAGGGGGGTACAGAGGCACAGTGAGGGGAGGAGGGGAGAGAGGTACAGTGGGGAGGGGGGAGAGAGGCACAGTGAGGGGAGGGGAGGGGGAGAGGCACAGTGAGGGGAGAGGGGAGAGAGACACTGAGGGGAGGGGGAGAGAGGCACAGTGAGGGGAGGGGGGAGAGAGGCACAGTGAGGGGAGGGGGGAGAGAGGCACAGCGAGGGGAGGGGGGAGAGAGGCACAGTGAGGGGAGTGGGGGAGAGAGGCACAGTGAGGGGAGAGGGGAGAGAGGCACAGTGAGGGGAGGAGGGAGGAGGCACAGTGAGGGGGGGGGAGAGAGGCACAGTGAGGGGAGGGGGGAGAGGCAAAGTGAGGGGAGGGGGGAGAGAGGCAAAGTGAGGGGAGAGGGGCACAGTGAGGGGAGGGGAGAGAGGCACAGTGAGGGGAGGGGAGAGAGGCACAGTGAGGGGAGTGGGGGAGAGAGGCACAGTGAGGGGAGTGGGGGAGAGAGGCACAGTGAGGGGAAGGAGGGGAGAGAGGCACAGTGAGGGAGGGGGGAGAGAGGCACAGTGAGGGGAGGGGGGAGAGAGGCACAGTGAGGGGAGGGGGGAGAGAGGCACAGTGAGAGGAGGGGGGAGAGAGGCACAGTGAGGGAGTGGGTGAGAGGCACAGTGAGGGGAGGGGGGAGTGAGGCACAGTGAAGGAGGGGGGTACAGAGGCACAGTGAGGGGAGGAGGGGAGAGAGGCACAGTGACGGGAGGGGGGAGCGAGGCACAGTGAGGGGAGGGGGGTACAGAGGCACCGTGAGGGGAGGAGGGGAGAGAGGCACAGTGAGCAGAGGGGGGAAAGAGAGGCACAGTGAGGGGGGGAGAGGCACAGTGAGGGGGGGAGAGGCACAGTGAGGGAGGGGGGAGAGGCACAGTGAGGAGAAGGGAGAGAAGCACAGTGAGGGGAGGGGGGAGAGGCACAGTGAGGGGAGGGGGGAGAGGCACAGTGAGGGGAGAGAGGCACAGTGAGGGGAGGGGGGAGAGGCACAGTGAGGGGAGGAGGGAGAGGCACAGTGAGGGGAAGGGGACAGAGGCACAGTGAGGGGAGGGGAGAGAGGCACAGTGAGGGAGGGGAGAGAGGCAAAGTGAGGGGAGGGGGGAGAGGCACAGTGAGGGGAGGGGGAGAGTGAGGAAAGGGGAGAGAGGCACAGTGAGGGGAGGGCCGGAGAGAGGCACAGTGAGGGGAGAGGGGAGAGAGGCACAGTGAGGAGAAGGGAGAGAAGCACAGTGAGGGGGGAGAGGCACAGTGAGGGGAGAGAAGCACAGTGAGGGGAGGGGGGAGAGGCACAGTGAGGGGAGGGGGGAGAGGCACAGTGAGGGGAGGGGGAGAGGCACAGTGAGGGGAAGGGAGAGAGGCACAATGAGGGGAGGGGGGAGAGGCACAGTGAGGGGAAGGGAGAGAGGCACAGTGAGGGGAAGGGGAGAGAGGCACAGTGAGGTGAGGGGAGGGGGAGAGGCACAGTGAGGGGAGAGGGGCACAGTGAGGGGAGGGGGGAGAGAGGCACAGTGAGGGGGGGAGAGGCACAGTGAGGGGAGGGGGAGAGAGGCACAGTGAGGGGAGGGGGGAGAGAGGCACAGTGAGGGGAGGGGGGAGAGAGGCACAGTGAGGGGGAGGGGGGAGAGAGGCACAGTGAGGGGAGGGGGGGAGAGAGGCACAGTGAGGGGAGTGGGGGAGAGAGGCACAGTGAGGGGAGGGGAGAGAGGCACAGTGAGGGGAGTGGGGGAGAGAGGCACAGTGAGGGGAGAGAGGCACAGTGAGGGGAAGGGGGAGGAGGCACAGTGAGGGGGGGGAGAGAGGCACAGTGAGGGGAGGGGGGAGAGAGGCAAAGTGAGGGGAGAGGGGCACAGTGAGGGGAGGGGAGAGAGGCACAGTGAGGGGAGTGGGGGAGAGAGGCACAGTGAGGGGAAGGAGGGGAGAGAGGCACAGTGAGGGGAAGGAGGGGAGAGAGGCACAGTGAGGGGAAGGAGGGGAGAGAGGCACAGTGAGGGGAAGGAGGGGAGAGAGGCACAGTGAGTGGAGGGGGGAGAGAGGCACAGTGAGGGGAGGGGGGAGAGAGGCACAGTGAGGGGAGGGGGGAGAGAGGCACAGTGAGGGGAGTGGGGAGAGAGGCACAGTGAGGGGAGGGGGAGCGAGGCACAGTGAGGGGAGGGGGGTACAGAGGCACAGTGAGGGGAGGAGGGGAGAGAGGTACAGTGGGGGAGGGGGGGGAGAGAGGCACAGTGAGGGGAGGGGAGGGGGAGAGGCACAGTGAGGGGAGAGAGGCACAGTGAGGGGGGGGAGAGGCACAGTGAGGGAGAGGGGAGAGAGACACTGAGGGGAGGGGGAGAAAGGCACAGTGAGGGGAGGGGGGAGAGAGGCACAGTGAGGGGAGGGGGGAGAGAGGCACAGCGAGGGGAGGGGGGAGAGAGGCACAGTGAGGGGAGTGGGGGAGAGAGGCACAGTGAGGGGAGAGGGGAGAGAGGCACAGTGAGGGGAGGAGGGAGGAGGCACAGTGAGGGGGGGGGAGAGAGGCACAGTGAGGGGAGGGGGGAGAGGCAAAGTGAGGGGAGGGGGGAGAGAGGCAAAGTGAGGGGAGAGGGGCACAGTGAGGGGAGGGGAGAGAGGCACAGTGAGGGGAGGGGAGAGAGGCACAGTGAGGGGAGTGGGGGAGAGAGGCACAGTGAGGGGAGTGGGGGAGAGAGGCACAGTGAGGGGAAGGAGGGGAGAGAGGCACAGTGAGGGGAGGGGGGAGAGAGGCACAGTGAGGGGAGGGGGGAGAGAGGCACAGTGAGGGGAGGGGGAGAGAGGCACAGTGAGAGGAGGGGGGAGAGAGGCACAGTGAGGGGAGTGGGTGAGAGGCACAGTGAGGGGAGGGGGGAGTGAGGCACAGTGAAGGGAGGGGGGTACAGAGGCACAGTGAGGGGAGGAGGGGAGAGAGGCACAGTGACGGGAGGGGGGAGCGAGGCACAGTGAGGGGAGGGGGGTACAGAGGCACCGTGAGGGGAGGAGGGGAGAGAGGCACAGTGAGCAGAGGGGGGAAAGAGAGGCACAGTGAGGGGGGGAGAGGCACAGTGAGGGGGGGAGAGGCACAGTGAGGGAGGGGGGAGAGGCACAGTGAGGAGAAGGGAGAGAAGCACAGTGAGGGGAGGGGGGAGAGGCACAGTGAGGGGAGGGGGGAGAGGCACAGTGAGGGGAGAGAGGCACAGTGAGGGAGGGGGGAGAGGCACAGTGAGGGGAGGAGGGAGAGGCACAGTGAGGGGAAGGGGACAGAGGCACAGTGAGGGGAGGGGAGAGAGGCACAGTGAGGGGAGGGAGAGAGGCAAAGTGAGGGGAGGGGGGAGAGGCACAGTGAGGGGAGGGGGAGAGTGAGGAAAGGGGGGAGAGGCACAGTGAGGGAATGGGGAGAGAGAGGCACAGTGAGGGGAGGGGGGAGGAATGCACAATGAGGAGGGGGAGAGAGGCACAGTGAGGGGAGGGGGGGAGGGGAAAGAGGCACAGTGAGGGGAGGGGGAGAGGCACGGGGAGGGGAGGGGGAGAGGCACGGGGAGGGGAGAGGCACAGGGAGAGGGAAGCGAGGCATATTGAGGGGAGCGAGGCACAGTGAGGGTAGAGGGGAGAGAGGCACAGTGAGGGGGAGAGAGGCACAGAGAAAGGAGGGAAGAGTGAGGAAAGGGTGGAGAGGCACAGTGAGGGGAGGGGGAGAGAGGCACAGTGGGGGATGGAGGAGAGAGAGGCTCAGTGAGGGAAGGGAGGAGAGAGGCACATTGAGGGAAGGAGGAGAGAGAGGCACAGTGAGGGAAGGAGGAGAGGCACAGTGAGGGGAGGTAGGAGAGAGGCACAGTGAGGGGGGAGAGCACAGTGAGGGGACAGGGAGAGGCACAGTGAGGGGAGGGGGGTGAGAGGCACAGTGAGTGGAGGGAGGAGAGAGGCACAGTGAGGGAAGGGAGGAGAGAGGCACAGTGAGGGGGGGATAGAGGCACAGTGAGGGGGGATAGAGGCACAGTGAGGGAAGGGGGAGAGAGGCACATTGAGGGAAGGAGGAGAGAGAGGCACAGTGAGGGAAGGAGGAGAGGCACAGTGAGGGGAGGGAGGAGAGAGGCACAGTGAGGGGGGGGAGAAGCTCAGTGAAAGGAGGGAAGAGTGAGGGAAGGGAGGAGAGAGGCACAGTGAGGGGAGGGGGGGAGAGAGGCACATTGAGGGAAGGAGGAGAGAGAGGCACAGTGAGGGAAGGAGGAGAGGCACAGTGAGGGGAAGGAGGAGAGAGGCACAGTGAGGGGGGGGAGAAGCACAGTGAGGGGACAGGGAGAGGCACAGTGAGGGGACAGGGAGAGGCACAGTGAGGGGAGGGGGTGAGAGGCACAGTGAGGGGAGGGGGGAGAGAGGCACAGTGAGGGGGGGGATAGAGGCACAGTGAGGGGAGGGGGGAGAGAGGCGCAGCGAGGGGAGGGGGGAGAGGCACAGTGAGGGGACTGGGGGAAGGGGGTATAGAGGCAGTGAGAGGAGGGGGAGGGAGGCGCAGTGGGAGGAGGGGGAGAGAGGCGCAGTGGGGGGAGGGGAAGAGGTGCGCAGTGAGGGGAGGGGGAAAAAGAGGCACAGTGAGGGGAGGGGGAGAGAGGTACAGTGAGGGGAGTGGGGGAGAGAGGCACAGTGAGGGGAGGGGGGAGCGAGGCACAGTGAGGGGAGGGGGGGACAGAGGCACAGTGAGGGGAGGAGGGGAGAGAGGCACAGTGAGGGGACGGGGGGAGAGAGGCACAGTGAGGGGGGGAGAGAGGCACAGTGAGGGGAGGGGCGGAGAGAGGCACAGTGAGGGAGGTTGGAGAGGCACAGTGAGGAGAAGGGAGAGAAGCACAGTGAGGGGAGGGGGGAGAGGCACTGTGAGGGGAGAGAGGCACAGTGAGGGGAGGGGGGAGAGGCACAGTGAGGGGAGGAGGGAGATGCACAGTGAGGGGAAGGGGAGAGAGGCACAGTGAGGGGAGGGGGGAGGAGGCACAGTGAGGGGGGAGTGAGGCACAGTGAGGGGAGGGGGGAGAGAGGCACAGTGAGGGGGGGAGAGAGGCAAAGTGAGGGGAGCGGGGCACAGTGAGGGGAGGGGAGAGAGGCGGGGAGAGGCACAGTGAGAGGCACAGTGAGGGGAGGAGGCACAGTGAGGGGGGGAGAGGCACAGTGAGGGGAGGGGGGAGAGAGGCACAGTGAGGGGGGGGAGAGAGGCAGAGTGAGGGGGGGGAGAGAGGCAAAGTGAGGGGAGCGGGGCACAGTGAGGGGAGGGGAGAGAGGCACAGTGAGGGGAGTGGGGGAGAGGCACAGTGTGGGGAAGGAGGGGAGAGAGGCACAGTGAGGGGAGGTGGGAGAGGCACAGTGAGGGAAGGGGGGAGAGAGGCACAGTGAGGGGAGGGGGGAGAGAGGCACAGTGAGGGGAGTGGGGGAGAGAGGCACAGTGAGGGGAGGGGGGAGCGAGGCACAGTGAGGGGACGGGGGGACAGAGGCACAGGAGGGGATGGGGACAGAGGCACAGTGAGGGGAGGAGGGGAGAGAGGCACAGTGAAGGGAGGGGGGGAGAGAGGCACAGTGAGAGGAGGGGCGGAGAGAGGCACAGTGAGGAGAAGGGAGAGAAGCACAGTGAGGGGAGGGGGGAGAGAGGCACAGTGAGGGGAGGGCCGGAGAGAGGCACAGTGAGGGGAGAGGGGAGAGAGGCACAGTGAGGAGAAGGGAGAGAAGCACAGTGAGGGGAGGGGGAGAGGCACAGTGAGGGGAGGGGAGAGAGACACAGTGAGGGGAGGGGGGAGAGGCACAGTGAGGAGAGGCACAGTGAGGGGAGGGTGGAGGAATGCACAATGAGGAGGGGGAGAGAGGCACAGTGAGGGGAGGGGAGGGGAAAGAGGCACAGTGAGGGGAGGGGGAGAGGCACGGGGAGGGGAGAGGCACAGGGAGAGGGGAGCGAGGCATATTGAAGGGAGCGAGGCACAGTGAGGGGAGAGAGGCACAGTGAGGGGGAGAGAGACACAGTGAAAGGAGGGAAGAGTGAGGAAAGGGGGGAGAGGCACAGTGAGGGGAGGGCGGAGAGGCACAGTGAGGGATGGAGGAGAGAGAGGCTCAGTGAGGGAAGGGAGGAGAGAGGCACAGTGAGGGGAGGGGGGGAGAGAGGCACATTGAGGGAAGGAGGAGAGAGGCACAGTGAGGGAAGGAGGAGAGGCACAGTGAGGGGAGGGAGGAGAGAGGCACAGTGAGGGGACAGGGAGAGGCACAGTGAGGGGAGGGGGTGAGAGGCACAGTGAGGGGAGGGAGGAGAGAGGCACAGTGAGGGGAGGGAGGAGAGAGGCACAGTGAAGGGGGGGGATAGAGGCACAGTGAGGGGAGGGGGGAGAGAGGCGCAGCAAGGGGAGGGGGTATAGAGGCAGTGAGGGGAGGGGGAGAGAGGCGCAGTGGGGGGAGGGGGGAAGAGGTGCGCAGTGAGGGGAGGGGGAAAAAGAGGCACAGTGAGGTGAGGGAGGAGAGGGACATGGGAGAGGCACAGCGAGGGGACGGGGGAGAGGCACAGTGAGGGGAGGGGGGAGAGGCACAGTGAGGGGGAGCGGGAGAGGCACAGTGATGGGAAGAGAGAGACACAGTGATGGGGAGAGAGAGGCACAGTGATGGGGAGAGAGAGGCACAGTGATGGGGAGAGAGAGGCACAGTGATGGGGAGAGAGGCACAGTGAGGGGGAGAGAGAGGCACAGTAAGGGAGAGAAAAAAATTAAGGCTGTGCCTATAGTGCCGTCGATGGCGACACGATGGGTGACGACGCCGTCGCCACCGGCAAAAGTTATGTTTCGCCGGGCGGCGGCAGTGCGGGATTCCGGCAATTTCATTTGTTCAAGTGACGTGACGACCCTTGAAAAATCTAATTTTGCCGGCTACCAGTTTCCGCAACGGCGACGTCGCTTTGTCGCCGTAGCGCGCAATATAAGCGCACGCGGCGGCAATGCTTCTGTTTTCGGCCGACGTCGCCAGTACTATATGCGCGGCCTAAGAATGTAGATTAAATATTTGAAAAATTGTGCTAATTATTCTGCTCCATACAAAATGTTCCTAATATTTCACTATACTGAGATAGATCCCTTAATTTCCCAGCGTTCTCGTGTGGTAACGGGGGAAGGGAGCAGCGCTGATTGAGACGACCCTAGGGAGCGATTCATGGTATGTTTATCAATTTAAACTTTTACATCCTCATAACCTTTTATAAAACACAGAACAAATGCAAAGAAAGCTGCAGAATGGCCGGTGTGGGGATCAAACCCACGGCCGCGGCATTATTATCCCCACAACTGCGCTATCCAGCAAGCAAGCAACTGTATGTAGGGAAGGGGGAGAGAGGCACAGTGAGGGGAGGAGGGGATAGAGGCACAGTGAGGGAAGGGGGGAGAGAGGCACAGTGAGGGGGGGGAGAGAGGCACAGTGAGGGGGGGGGGAGAGAGGCACAGTGAGGGGAGGGGGAGAGAGGCACAGTGAGGGGAGGGCCGCAGAGAGGCACAGTGAGGGGAGGGGAGAGAGGCACAGTGAGGGGAGGGGAGAGAGGCACAGTGAGGAGAAGGGAGAGAAGCACAGTGAGGGGAGGGGAGAGAGGCACAGTGAGGGGAGGGGGGAGAGGCACAATGAGGGGAGGGGGGAGAGGCACAATGAGGGGAGGGGGGAGAGGCACAATGAGGGGAGGGGGGAGAGGCACAGTGAGGGGAAGGGAGAGAGGCACAGTGAGGGGAAGGGGAGAGAGGCACAGTGAGGTGAGGGGAGGGGGAGAGGCACAGTGAGGGGAGAGGGGCACAGTGAGGGGAGGGGGGGAGAGGCACATTGAGGGGAGAGGGGAGAGAGACACAGTGAAAGGAGGGGGAGAGAGGCACAGTGAGGGGAGGGGGGAGAGGCACAATGAGGGGAGGGGGGAGAGGCACAATGAGGGGAGGGGGGGAGAGGCACAGTGAGGGGAAGGGAGAGAGGCACAGTGAGGGGAAGGGGAGAGAGGCACAGTGAGGTGAGGGGAGGGGGAGAGGCACAGTGAGGGGAGAGGGGCACAGTGAGGGGAGGGGGGGGAGAGGCACATTGAGGGGAGAGGGGAGAGAGACACAGTGAAAGGAGGGGGAGAGAGGCACAGTGAGGGGAGGGGGGAGAGAGGCACAGTGAGGGGAGGGGGGGAGAGGCACATTGAGGGGAGAGAGACACAGTGAAAGGAGGGGGAGAGAGGCACAGTGAGGGGAGGGGGGAGAGAGGCACAGTGAGGGGAGGGGGGAGAGAGGCACAGTGAGGGGGGGGGGGAGAGAGGCACAGTGAGGGGAGGGGGAGAGAGGCACAGTGAGGGGAGGGCCGCAGAGAGGCACAGTGAGGGGAGGGGAGAGAGGCACAGTGAGGGGAGGGGAGAGAGGCACAGTGAGGAGAAGGGAGAGAAGCACAGTGAGGGGAGGGGAGAGAGGCACAGTGAGGGGAGGGGGGAGAGGCACAATGAGGGGAGGGGGGAGAGGCACAATGAGGGGAGGGGGGAGAGGCACAGTGAGGGGAAGGGAGAGAGGCACAGTGAGGGGAAGGGGAGAGAGGCACAGTGAGGTGAGGGGAGGGGGAGAGGCACAGTGAGGGGAGAGGGGCACAGTGAGGGGAGGGGGGGGAGAGGCACATTGAGGGGAGAGGGGAGAGAGACACAGTGAAAGGAGGGGGAGAGAGGCACAGTGAGGGGAGGGGGGAGAGGCACAATGAGGGGAGGGGGGAGAGGCACAATGAGGGGAGGGGGGAGAGGCACAGTGAGGGGAAGGGAGAGAGGCACAGTAAGGGGAAGGGGAGAGAGGCACAGTGAGGTGAGGGGAGGGGGAGAGGCACAGTGAGGGGAGAGGGGCACAGTGAGGGGAGGGGGGGAGAGGCACATTGAGGGGAGAGGGGAGAGAGACACAGTGAAAGGAGGGGGAGAGAGGCACAGTGAGGGGAGGGGGGAGAGAGGCACAGTGAGGGGAGGGGGGGAGAGGCACATTGAGGGGAGAGGGGAGAGAGACACAGTGAAAGGAGGGGGAGAGAGGCACAGTGAGGGGAGGGGGGAGAGAGGCACAGTGAGGGGAGGGGGGAGAGAGGCACAGTGAGGGGGGGGGAGAGAGGCACAGTGAGGGGAGGGGGAGAGAGGCACAGTGAGGGGAGGGCCGCAGAGAGGCACAGTGAGGGGAGGGGAGAGAGGCACAGTGAGGGGAGGGGAGAGAGGCACAGTGAGGAGAAGGGAGAGAAGCACAGTGAGGGGAGGGGAGAGAGGCACAGTGAGGGGAGGGGGGAGAGGCACAATGAGGGGAGGGGGGAGAGGCACAATGAGGGGAGGGGGGAGAGGCACAGTGAGGGGAAGGGAGAGAGGCACAGTGAGGGGAAGGGGAGAGAGGCACAGTGAGGTGAGGGGAGGGGGAGAGGCACAGTGAGGGGAGAGGGGCACAGTGAGGGGAGGGGGGGAGAGGCACATTGAGGGGAGAGGGGAGAGAGACACAGTGAAAGGAGGGGGAGAGAGGCACAGTGAGGGGAGGGGAGAGAGGCACAGTAAGGGGAGTGGGGGAGAGAGGCACAGTGAGGGGAGAGGGGAGAGAGGCACAGTGAGGGGAGGGGGGAGGAGGCACAGTGAGGGGGGGGGAGAGAGGCACAGTGAGGGGAGGGGGGAGAGAGGCAAAGTGAGGGGAGAGGGGCACAGTGAGGGGAGGGGAGAGAGGCACAGTGAGGGGAGTGGGGGAGAGAGGCACAGTGAGGGGAAGGAGGGGAGAGAGGCACAGTGAGGGGAGGGGGGAGAGAGGCACAGTGAGGGGAGGGGGGAGAGAGGCACAGTGAGGGGAGGGGGGAGAGAGGCACAGTGAGGGGAGGGGGGAGAGGCACAGTGAGGGGAGTGGGGGAGAGGCACAGTGAGGGGAGGGGAGCGAGGCACAGTGAGGGGAGGGGGGTACAGAGGCACAGTGAGGGGAGGAGGGGAGAGAGGCACAGTGAGGGGACGGGGGGAGAGAGGCACAGTGAGGGGGGAGAGAGGCACAGTGAGGGGAGGGGGGTGGAATGCACAATGAGGAGGGGGAGAGAGGCACAGTGAGGGGAGGGGAGGGGAAAGAGGCACAGTGAGGGGAGGGGGAGAGGCACGGGGAGGGGAGGGGGAGAGGCACGGGGAGGGGAGAGGCACAGGGAGAGGGAAGCGAGGCATATTGAGGGGAGCGAGGCACAGTGAGGGGAGAGGGGAGAGAGACACAGTGAGGGGGAGAGAGGCACAGAGAAAGGAGGGAAGAGTTAGGAAAGGGTGGAGAGGCACAGTGAGGGGAGGGGGAGAGAGGCACAGTGGGGGATGGAGGAGAGAGAGGCTCAGTGAGGGAAGGGAGGAGAGAGGCACATTGAGGGAAGGAGGAGAGAGAGGCACAGTGAGGGAAGGAGGAGAGGCACAGTGAGGGGAGGTAGGAGAGAGGCACAGTGAGGGGAGGGGGGGAGAGAGGCACATTGAGGGAAGGAGGAGAGAGAGGCACAGTGAGGGAAGGAGGAGAGGCACAGTGAGGGGAGGGAGGAGAGAGGCACAGTGAGGGGGGGAGAAGCACAGTGAGGGGACAGGGAGAGGCACAGTGAGGGGACAGGGAGAGGCACAGTGAGGGGAGGGGGTGAGAGGCACAGTGAGGGGAGGGGGGAGAGAGGCACAGTGAGGGGGGGGATAGAGGCACAGTGAGGAGAGGGGGGAGAGAGGCGCAGCGAGGGGAGGGGGGAGAGGCACAGTGAGGGGACTGGGGGAAGGGGGTATAGAGGCAGTGAGGGGAGGGGGAGAGAGGCGCAGTGGGAGGAGGGGGAGAGAGGCGCAGTGGGGGGAGGGGAAGAGGTGCGCAGTGAGGGGAGGGGGAAAAAGAGGCACAGTGAGGGGAGGGGGAGAGAGGCACAGTGAGGGGAGTGGGGGAGAGAGGCACAGTGAGGGGAGGGGGGAGCGAGGCACAGTGAGGGGAGGGTGGGACAGAGGCACAGTGAGGGGAGGAGGGGAGAGAGGCACAGTGAGGGGACGGGGGGAGAGAGGCACAGTGAGGGGGGAGAGAGGCACAGTGAGGGGAGGGGCGGAGAGAGGCACAGTGAGGGAGGTTGGAGAGGCACAGTGAGGAGAAGGTAGAGAAGCACAGTGAGGGGAGGGGGAGAGGCACAGTGAGGGGAGAGAGGCACAGTGAGGGGAGGGGAGAGAGGCACAGTGAGGGGAGGGGGGAGAGGCACAGTGAGGGGAGGAGGGAGATGCACAGTGAGGGGAAGGGGAGAGAGGCACAGTGAGGGGAGGGGGGAGGAGGCACAGTGAGGGGGGAGGAGGCACAGTGAGGGGGGAGTGAGGCACAGTGAGGGGAGGGGGGAGAGAGGCACAGTGAGGGGGGGGAGAGAGGCAAAGTGAGGGGAGCGGGGCACAGTGAGGGGAGGGGAGAGAGGCACAGTGAGGGGAGAGGAGGCACAGTGAGGGGAGGGGGGAGGAGGCACAGTGAGGGGGGGAGAGGCACAGTGAGGGGAGGGGGGAGAGAGGCACAGTGAGGGGGGGGAGAGAGGCAGAGTGAGGGGGGGAGAGAGGCAAAGTGAGGGGAGCGGGGCACAGTGAGGGGAGGGGAGAGAGGCACAGTGAGGGGAGTGGGGGAGAGGCACAGTGTGGGGAAGGAGGGGAGAGAGGCACAGTGAGGGGAGGGGGGAGAGGCACAGTGAGGGAAGGGGGAGAGAGGCACAGTGAGGGGAGGGGGGAGAGAGGCACAGTGAGGGGAGTGGGGGAGAGAGGCACAGTGAGGGGAGGGGGGAGCGAGGCACAGTGAGGGGACGGAGGGACAGAGGCACAGTGAGGGGATGGGGACAGAGGCACAGTGAGGGGAGGAGGGGAGAGAGGCACAGTGAAGGGAGGGGGGGGAGAGAGGCACAGTGAGAGGAGGGGCGGAGAGAGGCACAGTGAGGAGAAGGGAGAGAAGCACAGTGAGGGGAGGGGGGAGAGAGGCACAGTGAGGGGAGGGCCGGAGAGAGGCACAGTGAGGGGAGAGGGGAGAGAGGCACAGTGAGGAGAAGGGAGAGAAGCACAGTGAGGGGAGGGGGAGAGGCACAGTGAGGGGAGGGGAGAGAGACACAGTGAGGGGAGGGGGGAGAGGCACAGTGAGGGGAGGGGGGAGAGGCACAGTGAGGGGAGGGGGGAGAGGCACAGTGAGGGGAAGGGGGGAGAGGCACAGTGAGGGGAAGGGGAGAGAGGCACAGTGAGGGGAAGGGGAGAGAGGCACAGTGAGGGGAAGGGGAGAGAGGCACAGTGAGGGGTAGGGGAGGGGGAGAGGCACAGTGAGGGGTGAGAGGCACAGTGAGGGGGGGGGAGAGACACAGTGAGGGGAGGGGGGAGAGAGGCACAGTGAGGGGAGTGGGGGAGAGAGGCACAGTGAGGGGAGGGGAGAGAGGCACAGTGAGGGGAGTGGGGGAGAGAGGCACAGTGAGGGGAGGGGAGAGAGGCACAGTGAGGGGAGTGGGGGAGAGAGGCACAGTGAGGGGAGAGGGGAGAGAGGCACAATGAGGGGAGGGGGGAGGAGGCACAGTGAGGGGGGGAGAGAGGCACAGTGAGGGGAGGGGGGAGAGAGGCAAAGTGAGGGGAGCGGGGCACAGTGAGGGGAGGGGAGAGAGGCACAGTGAGGGGAGTGGGGGAGAGAGGCACAGTGAGGGGAAGGAGGGGAGAGAGGCACAGTGAGGGGAGGGGGGAGAGAGGCACAGTGAGGGGAGGGGGGAGAGAGGCACAGTGAGGGGAGTGGGGGAGAGAGGCACAGTGAGGGGAGGGGGGAGCGAGGCACAGTGAGGGGATGGGGACAGAGGCACAGTGAGGGGAGGAGGGGAGAGAGGCACAGTGAAGGGAGGGGGGGAGAGAGGCACAGTGAGGGGAGGGAGGAGAGAGGCACAGTGAGGGGGGGAGAAGCACAGTGAGGGGACAGGGAGAGGCACAGTGAGGGGACAGGGAGAGGCACAGTGAGGGGAGGGGGTGAGAGGCACAGTGAGGGGAGGGGGGAGAGAGGCACAGTGAGGGGGGGGATAGAGGCACAGTGAGGAGAGGGGGGAGAGAGGCGCAGCGAGGGGAGGGGGGAGAGGCACAGTGAGGGGACTGGGGGAAGGGGGTATAGAGGCAGTGAGGGGAGGGGGAGAGAGGCGCAGTGGGAGGAGGGGGAGAGAGGCGCAGTGGGGGGAGGGGAAGAGGTGCGCAGTGAGGGGAGGGGGAAAAAGAGGCACAGTGAGGGGAGGGGGAGAGAGGCACAGTGAGGGGAGTGGGGGAGAGAGGCACAGTGAGGGGAGGGGGGAGCGAGGCACAGTGAGGGGAGGGTGGGACAGAGGCACAGTGAGGGGAGGAGGGGAGAGAGGCACAGTGAGGGGACGGGGGGAGAGAGGCACAGTGAGGGGGGAGAGAGGCACAGTGAGGGGAGGGGCGGAGAGAGGCACAGTGAGGGAGGTTGGAGAGGCACAGTGAGGGGAGTGGGGGAGAGAGGCACAGTGAGGGGAGTGGGGGAGAGAGGCACAGTGAGGGGAAGGAGGGGAGAGAGGCACAGTGAGGGGAGGGGGGAGAGAGGCACAGTGAGGGGAGGGGGGAGAGAGGCACAGTGAGGGGAGGGGGGAGAGAGGCACAGTGAGGGGAGTGGGGGAGAGAGGCACAGTGAGGGGAGGGGGGAGCGAGGCACAGTGAGGGGAGGGGGGTACAGAGGCACAGTGAGGGGAGGAGGGGAGAGAGGCATAGTGACGGGAGGGGGGAGCGAGGCACAGTGAGGGGAGGGGGGTACATAGGCACAGTGAGGGGAGGAGGGGAGAGAGGCACAGTGAGCAGAGGGGGGAAAGAGAGGCACAGTGAGGGGGGGAGAGGCACAGTGAGGGAGGGGGGAGAGGCACAGTGAGGAGAAGGGAGAGAAGCACAGTGATGGGAGAGAGGCACAGTGATGGGAGAGAGGCACAGTGAGGGGAGGGGGGAGAGGCACAGTGAGGGGAGGAGGGAGAGGCACAGTGAGGGGAAGGGGAGAGAGGCACAGTGAGGGGAGGGGAGAGAGGCACAGTGAGGGGAGGGGAGAGAGGCAAAGTGAGGGGAGGGGGGAGAGGCACAGTGAGGGGAGGGAGAGAGGCACAGTGAGGGGAGGGGGAGAGTGAGGAAAGGGGGGAGAGGCACAGTGAGGGAATGGGGAGAGAGAGGCACAGTGAGGGGAGGGGGAGGAATGCACAATGAGGAGGGGGAGAGAGGCACAGTGAGGGGAGGGGAGGGGAAAGAGGCACAGTGAGGGGAGGGGGAGAGGCACGGGGAGGGGAGGGGTAGAGGCACGGGGAGGGGAGAGGCACAGGGAGAGGGAAGCGAGGCATATTGAGGGGAGCGAGGCACAGTGAGGGGAGAGGGGAGAGAGACACAGTGAGGGGGAGAGAGGCACAGAGAAAGGAGGGAAGAGTTAGGAAAGGGTGGAGAGGCACAGTGAGGGGAGGGGGAGAGAGGCACAGTGGGGGATGGAGGAGAGAGAGGCTCAGTGAGGGAAGGGAGGAGAGAGGCACATTGAGGGAAGGAGGAGAGAGAGGCACAGTGAGGGAAGGAGGAGAGGCACAGTGAGGGGAGGTAGGAGAGAGGCACAGTGAGGGGGGAGAGCACAGTGAGGGGACAGGGAGAGGCACAGTGAGGGGAGGGGGTGAGAGGCACAGTGAGGGGAGGGAGGAGAGAGGCACAGTGAGGGAAGGGAGGAGAGAGGCACAGTGAGGGGGGGAGAGAGGCACAGTGAGGGGGGGATAGAGGCACAGTGAGGGGGGGATAGAGGCACAGTGAGGGGGGATAGAGGCACAGTGAGGGAAGGGGGGAGAGAGGCACATTGAGGGAAGGAGGAGAGAGAGGCACAGTGAGGGAAGGAGGAGAGGCACAGTGAGGGGAGGGAGGAGAGAGGCACAGTGAGGGGGGGGAGAAGCACAGTGAAAGGAGGGAAGAGTGAGGGAAGGGAGGAGAGAGGCACAGTGAGGGGAGGGGGGGAGAGAGGCACATTGAGGGAAGGAGGAGAGAGAGGCACAGTGAGGGAAGGAGGAGAGGCACAGTGAGGGGAGGGAGGAGAGAGGCACAGTGAGGGGGGAGAAGCACAGTGAGGGGACAGGGAGAGGCACAGTGAGGGGACAGGGAGAGGCACAGTGAGGGGAGGGGGTGAGAGGCACAGTGAGGGGAGGGGGGAGAGAGGCACAGTGAGGGGGGGGATAGAGGCACAGTGAGGAGAGGGGGGAGAGAGGCGCAGCGAGGGGAGGGGGGAGAGGCACAGTGAGGGGACTGGGGGAAGGGGGTATAGAGGCAGTGAGGGGAGGGGGAGAGAGGCGCAGTGGGGGGAGGGGAAGAGGTGCGCAGTGAGGGGAGGGGGAAAAAGAGGCACAGTGAGGGGAGGGGGAGAGAGGCACAGTGAGGGGAGTGGGGGAGAGAGGCACAGTGAGGGGAGGGGGGAGCGAGGCACAGTGAGGGGAGGGTGGGACAGAGGCACAGTGAGGGGAGGAGGGGAGAGAGGCACAGTGAGGGGACGAGGGGAGAGAGGCACAGTGAGGGGACGGGGGGAGAGAGGCACAGTGAGGGGGGAGAGAGGCACAGTGAGGGGAGGGGCGGAGAGAGGCACAGTGAGGGAGGTTGGAGAGGCACAGTGAGGAGAAGGTAGAGAAGCACAGTGAGGGGAGGGGGGAGAGGCACAGTGAGGGGAGAGAGGCACAGTGAGGGGAGAGAGGCACAGTGAGGGGAGGGGGGAGAGGCACAGTGAGGGGAGGAGGGAGATGCACAGTGAGGGGAAGGGGAGAGAGGCACAGTGAGGGGAGGGGGGAGGAGGCACAGTGAGGGGGGAGGAGGCACAGTGAGGGGGGAGTGAGGCACAGTGAGGGGAGGGGGGAGAGAGGCACAGTGAGGGGGGGAGAGAGGCAAAGTGAGGGGAGCGGGGCACAGTGAGGGGAGGGGAGAGAGGCACAGTGAGGGGAGAGGGGAGAGAGGCACAGTGAGGGGAGGGGGGAGGAGGCACAGTGAGGGGAGGGGGGAGGAGGCACAGTGAGGGGGGGAGAGGCACAGTGAGGGGAGGGGGGAGAGAGGCACAGTGAGGGGGGGGAGAGAGGCAGAGTGAGGGGGGGAGAGAGGCAAAGTGAGGGGAGCGGGGCACAGTGAGGGGAGGGGAGAGAGGCACAGTGAGGGGAGTGGGGGAGAGGCACAGTGTGGGGAAGGAGGGGAGAGAGGCACAGTGAGGGGAGGGGGGAGAGGCAGGGGAGAGGCACAGTGAGGGAAGGGGGAGAGAGGCACAGTGAGGGGGAGGGGGGAGAGAGGCACAGTGAGGGGAGTGGGGGAGAGAGGCACAGTGAGGGGAGGGGGGAGCGAGGCACAGTGAGGTGGACGGAGGGACAGAGGCACAGTGAGGGGATGGGGACAGAGGCACAGTGAGGGAGGAGGGGAGAGAGGCACAGTGAAGGGAGGGGGGGGAGAGAGGCACAGTGAGAGGAGGGGCGGAGAGAGGCACAGTGAGGAGAAGGGAGAGAAGCACAGTGAGGGGAGGGGGGAGAGAGGCACAGTGAGGGGAGGGCCGGAGAGAGGCACAGTGAGGGGAGAGGGGAGAGAGGCACAGTGAGGAGAAGGGAGAGAAGCACAGTGAGGGGAGGGGGAGAGGCACAGTGAGGGGAGGGGAGAGAGACACAGTGAGGTTGAGGGGGGAGAGGCACAGTGTGGGGAGGGGGGAGAGGCACAGTGAGGGGAGGGGGGAGAGGCACAGTGAGGGGAAGGGGGGAGAGGCACAGTGAGGGGAAGGGGAGAGAGGCACAGTGAGGGGAAGGGGAGAGAGGCACAGTGAGGGGAAGGGGAGAGAGGCACAGTGAGGGGAAGGGGAGGGGGAGAGGCACAGTGAGGGGTGAGAGGCACAGTGAGGGGGGGGAGAGACACAGTGAGGGGAGGGGGGGAGAGAGGCACAGTGAGGGGAGTGGGGGAGAGAGGCACGGGGAGGGGAGAGAGGCACAGTGAGGGGAGTGGGGGAGAGAGGCACAGTGAGGGGAGGGGAGAGAGGCACAGTGAGGGGAGTGGGGGAGAGAGGCACAGTGAGGGGAGAGGGGAGAGAGGCACAATGAGGGGAGGGGGGAGTAGGCACAGTGAGGGGGGGAGAGAGGCACAGTGAGGGGAGGGGGGGAGAGAGGCAAAGTGAGGGGAGCGGGGCACAGTGAGGGGAGGGGAGAGAGGCACAGTGAGGGGAGTGGGGGAGAGAGGCACAGTGAGGGGAAGGAGGGGAGAGAGGCACAGTGAGGGGAGGGGGGAGAGAGGCACAGTGAGGGGAGGGGGGAGAGAGGCACAGTGAGGGGAGTGGGGGAGAGAGGCACAGTGAGGGGAGGGGGGGAGCGAGGCACAGTGAGGGGATGGGGACAGAGGCACAGTGAGGGGAGGAGGGGGAGAGAGGCACAGTGAAGGGAGGGGGGGGGAGAGAGGCACAGTGAGGGGAGGGAGGAGAGAGGCACAGTGAGGGGGGGGAGAAGCACAGTGAGGGGACAGGGAGAGGCACAGTGAGGGACAGGGAGAGGCACAGTGAGGGGAGGGGGTGAGAGGCACAGTGAGGGGAGGGGGGAGAGAGGCACAGTGAGGGGGGGGATAGAGGCACAGTGAGGAGGGGGGGGAGAGAGGCGCAGCGAGGGGGAGGGGGGAGAGGCACAGTGAGGGGACTGGGGGAAGGGGGTATAGAGGCAGTGAGGGGAGGGGGAGAGAGGCGCAGTGGAAGGAGGGGGAGAGAGGCGCAGTGGGGGTAGGGGAAGAGGTGCGCAGTGAGGGGAGGGGGGAAAAAGAGGCACAGTGAGGGGAGGGGGAGAGAGGCACAGTGAGGGGAGTGGGGGGAGAGAGGCACAGTGAGGGGAGGGGGGAGCGAGGCACAGTGAGGGGAGGGTGGGACAGAGGCACAGTGAGGGGAGGAGGGGAGAGAGGCACAGTGAGGGGACGGGGGGAGAGAGGCACAGTGAGGGGGGAGAGAGGCACAGTGAGGGGAGGGGCGGAGAGAGGCACAGTGAGGGAGGTTGGAGAGGCACAGTGAGGAGAAGGTAGAGAAGCACAGTGAGGGGAGGGGGGAGAGGCACAGTGAGGGGAGAGAGGCACAGTGAGGGGAGAGAGGCACAGTGAGGGGAGGGGGGAGAGGCACAGTGAGGGGAGGTGGGAGATGCACAGTGAGGGGAGGGGGGAGGAGGCACAGTGAGGGGGGAGGAGGCACAGTGAGGGGGGGAGTGAGGCACAGTGAGGGGAGGGGGGAGGGAGGCACAGTGAGGGGGGGAGAGAGGCAAAGTGAGGGGGAGCGGGGCACAGTGAGGGGAGGGGAGAGAGGCACAGTGAGGGGAGAGGGGAGAGAGGCACAGTGAGGGGAGGGGGGAGGAGGCACAGTGAGGGGAGGGGGGAGGAGGCACAGTGAGGGGGGGAGAGGCACAGTGAGGGGAGGGGGGGAGAGGCACAGTGAGGGGAGGGGGGAGAGAAGCAGAGTGAGGGGGGGGAGAGAGGCAAAGTGAGGGGAGCGGGGCACAGTGAGGGGAGGGGAGAGAGGCACAGTGAGGGGAGTGGGGGAGAGGCACAGTGAGGGAAGGAGGGGAGAGAGGCACAGTGAGGGGAGGGGGGAGAGGCACAGTGAGGGAAGGGGGAGAGAGGCACAGTGAGGGGAGGGGGGAGAGAGGCACAGTGAGGGGGAGTGGGGGAGAGAGGCACAGTGAGGGGAGGGGGGGAGCGAGGCACAGTGAGGGGACGGAGGGACAGAGGCACAGTGAGGGGATGGGGACAGAGGCACAGTGAGGGGAGGAGGGGAGAGAGGCACAGTGAAGGGAGGGGGGGAGAGAGGCACAGTGAGAGGAGGGGCGGAGAGAGGCACAGTGAGGAGAAGGGAGAGAAGCACAGTGAGGGGAGGGGGGAGAGAGGCACAGTGAGGGGAGGGCCGGAGAGAGGCACAGTGAGGGGAGAGGGGAGAGAGGCACAGTGAGGAGAAGGGAGAGAAGCACAGTGAGGGGAGGGGGAGAGGCACAGTGAGGGAGGGGAGAGAGACACAGTGAGGGGAGGGGGGAGATGCACAGTGAGGGGAGGGGGGAGAGGCACAGTGAGGGGAGGGGGGAGAGGCACAGTGAGGGGAGGGGGGAGAGGCACAGTGAGGGGGAAGGGGGGAGAGGCACAGTGAGGGGAAGGGGAGAGAGGCACAGTGAGGGGAAGGGGAGAGAGGCACAGTGAGGGGAAGGGGAGAGAGGCACAGTGAGGGGTAGGGGAGGGGGAGAGGCACAGTGAGGGGTGAGAGGCACAGTGAGGGGGGGGGAGAGACACAGTGAGGGGAGGGGGGGAGAGAGGCACAGTGAGGGGAGTGGGGGAGAGAGGCACAGTGAGGGGAGGGGAGAGAGGCACAGTGAGGGGAGGGGCGGAGAGAGGCACAGTGAGGGAGGTTGGAGAGGCACAGTGAGGAGAAGGTAGAGAAGCACAGTGAGGGGAGGGGGGGAGAGGCACAGTGAGGGGAGAGAGGCACAGTGAGGGGAGAGAGGCACAGTGAGGGGAGGGGGGAGAGGCACAGTGAGGGGAGGAGGGAGATGCACAGTGAGGGGAAGGGGAGAGAGGCACAGTGAGGGGAGGGGGGAGGAGGCACAGTGAGGGGGGAGTGAGGCACAGTGAGGGGAGGGGGGAGGGAGGCACAGTGAGGGGGGGAGAGAGGCAAAGTGAGGGGAGCGGGGGCACAGTGAGGGGAGGGGAGAGAGGCACAGTGAGGGGAGAGGGGAGAGAGGCACAGTGAGGGGAGGGGGGAGGAGGCACAGTGAGGGGAGGGGGGGGGGGAGGCACAGTGAGGGGGGGAGAGGCACAGTGAGGGGAGGGGGGGAGAGGCACAGTGAGGGGAGGGGGGAGAGAGGCACAGTGAGGGGGGGGGAGAGAGGCAGAGTGAGGGGGGGAGAGAGGCAAAGTGAGGGGAGCGGGGCACAGTGAGGGGAGGGGAGAGAGGCACAGTGAGGGGAGTGGGGGGAGAGGCACAGTGAGGGAAGGAGGGGGAGAGAGGCACAGTGAGGGGAGGGGGGAGAGGCACAGTGAGGGAAGGGGGAGAGAGGCACAGTGAGGGGAGGGGGGAGAGAGGCACAGTGAGGGGAGTGGGGGAGAGAGGCACAGTGAGGGGAGGGGGGAGCGAGGCACAGTGAGGGGACGGAGGGACAGAGGCACAGTGAGGGGATGGGGACAGAGGCACAGTGAGGGGAGGAGGGGAGAGAGGCACAGTGAGAGGAGGGGCGGAGAGAGGCACAGTGAGGAGAAGGGAGAGAAGCACAGTGAGGGGAGGGGGGAGAGAGGCACAGTGAGGGGAGGGCCGGAGAGAGGCACAGTGAGGGGAGAGGGGAGAGAGGCACAGTGAGGAGAAGGAGAGAAGCACAGTGAGGGGAGGGGGAGAGGGCACAGTGAGGGGAGGGGAGAGAGACACAGTGAGGGGAGGGGGGGAGATGCACAGTGAGGGGAGGGGGGAGAGGCACAGTGAGGGGAGGGGGGAGAGGCACAGTGAGGGAGGGGGGGAGAGGCACAGTGAGGGGAAGGGGGGAGAGGCACAGTGAGGGAAGGGGAGAGAGGCACAGTGAGGGGAAGGGGAGAGAGGCACAGTGAGGGGAAGGGGAGAGAGGCACAGTGAGGGGAGGGGGAGAGGCACAGTGAGGGGTGAGAGGCACAGTGGGGGGGGGGGGGAGAGACACAGTGAGGGGAGGGGGGAGAGAGGCACAGTGAGGGGAGTGGGGGAGAGAGGCACAGTGAGGGGAGGGGAGAGAGGCACAGTGAGGGGAGTGGAAGAGGTGCGCAGTGAGGGGAGGGGGAAAAGAGGCACAGTGAGGGGAGGGGGAGAGAGGCACAGTGAGGGGAGTGGGGGAGAGAGGCACAGTGAGGGATGGGGGGAGCGAGGCACAGTGAGGGGAGGATGGGACAGAGGCACAGTGAGGGGAGGAGGGGAGAGAGGCACAGTGAGGGGACGGGGGGAGAGAGGCACAGTGAGGGGGGAGAGAGGCACAGTGAGGGGAGGGGGGAGCGAGGCACAGTGAGGGGAGGGTGGGACAGAGGCACAGTGAGGGGAGGAGGGGAGAGAGGCACAGTGAGGGGACGGGGGGAGAGAGGCACAGTGAGGGGGGAGAGAGGCACAGTGAGGGGAGGGGCGGAGAGAGGCACAGTGAGGGAGGTTGGAGAGGCACAGTGAGGAGAAGGTAGAGAAGCACAGTGAGGGGAGGGGGGAGAGGCACAGTGAGGGGGGAGAGGCACAGTGAGGGGGAGAGAGGCACAGTGAGGGGAGGGGGGAGAGGGCACAGTGAGGGGAGGAGGGAGATGCACAGTGAGGGGAAGGGGAGAGAGGCACAGTGAGGGGAGGGGGGAGGAGGCACAGTGAGGGGGGAGGAGGGCACAGTGAGGGGGGAGTGAGGCACAGTGAGGGGAGGGGGGAGAGAGGCACAGTGAGGGGGGGAGAGAGGCAAAGTGAGGGGAGCGGGGCACAGTGAGGGGAGGGGAGAGAGGCACAGTGAGGGGAGAGGGGAGAGAGGCACAGTGAGGGGGGAGGAGGCACAGTGAGGGGAGGGGGGAGAGGCACAGTGAGGGGAGGGGGGAGAGAGGCACAGTGAGGGGGGGGAGAGAGGCAGAGTGAGGGGGGGAGAGAGGCAAAGTGAGGGGAGCGGGGCACAGTGAGGGGAGGGGAGAGAGGCACAGTGAGGGGAGTGGGGGAGAGGCACAGTGTGGGGAAGGAGGGAGAGAGGCACAGTGAGGGGAGGGGGGAGAGGCACAGTGAGGGAAGGGGGAGAGAGGCACAGTGAGGGGAGGGGGGAGAGAGGCACAGTGAGGGGAGTGGGGGAGAGAGGCACAGTGAGGGGAGGGGGGAGCGAGGCACAGTGAGGGGACGGAGGGACAGAGGCACAGTGAGGGGATGGGGACAGAGGCACAGTGAGGGGAGGAGGGGAGAGAGGCACAGTGAAGGGAGGGGGGGAGAGAGGCACAGTGAGAGGAGGGGCGGAGAGAGGCACAGTGAGGAGAAGGGAGAGAAGCACAGTGAGGGGAGGGGGGAGAGAGGCACAGTGAGGGGAGGGCCGGAGAGAGGCACAGTGAGGGGAGAGGGGAGAGAGGCACAGTGAGGAGAAGGGAGAGAAGCACAGTGAGGGGAGGGGGAGAGGCACAGTGAGGGGAGGGGAGAGAGACACAGTGAGGGGAGGGGGGAGATGCACAGTGAGGGGAGGGGGGAGAGGCACAGTGAGGGGAGGGGGGAGAGGCACAGTGAGGGGAGGGGGGAGAGGCACAGTGAGGGGAAGGGGGGAGAGGCACAGTGAGGGGAAGGGGAGAGAGGCACAGTGAGGGGAAGGGGAGAGAGGCACAGTGAGGGGATGGGGAGAGAGGCACAGTGAGGGGTAGGGGAGGGGGAGAGGCACAGTGAGGGGTGAGAGGCACAGTGAGGGGGGGGGAGAGACACAGTGAGGGGAGGGGGGAGAGAGGCACAGTGAGGGGAGTGGGGGAGAGAGGCACAGTGAGGGGAGGGGAGAGAGGCACAGTGAGGGGAGTGGGGGAGAGAGGCACAGTGAGGGGAGGGGAGAGAGGCACAGTGAGGGGAGTGGGGGAGAGAGGCACAGTGAGGGGAGAGGGGAGAGAGGCACAGTGAGGGGAGGGGGGAGGAGGCACAGTGAGGGGGGGGAGAGAGGCACAGTGAGGGGAGGGGGGGAGAGAGGCAAAGTGAGGGGAGCGGGGCACAGTGAGGGGAGGGGAGAGAGGCACAGTGAGGGGAGTGGGGGAGAGAGGCACAGTGAGGGGAAGGAGGGGAGAGAGGCACAGTGAGGGGAGGGGGGAGAGAGGCACAGTGAGGGGAGGGGGGAGAGAGGCACAGTGAGGGGAGTGGGGGAGAGAGGCACAGTGAGGGGAGTGGGGGAGAGAGGCACAGTGAGGGGAGGGGGGAGCGAGGCACAGTGAGGGGATGGGGACAGAGGCACAGTGAGGGGAGGAGGGGAGAGAGGCACAGTGAAGGGAGGGGGGGAGAGAGGCACAGTGAGGGGAGGGAGGAGAGAGGCACAGTGAGGGGGGGAGAAGCACAGTGAGGGGACAGGGAGAGGCACAGTGAGGGGACAGGGAGAGGCACAGTGAGGGGAGGGGGTGAGAGGCACAGTGAGGGGAGGGGGGAGAGAGGCACAGTGAGGGGGGGGATAGAGGCACAGTGAGGAGAGGGGGGAGAGAGGCGCAGCGAGGGGAGGGGGGAGAGGCACAGTGAGGGGACTGGGGGAAGGGGGTATAGAGGCAGTGAGGGGAGGGGGAGAGAGGCGCAGTGGGAGGAGGGGGAGAGAGGCGCAGTGGGGGGAGGGGAAGAGGTGCGCAGTGAGGGGAGGGGGAAAAAGAGGCACAGTGAGGGGAGGGGGAGAGAGGCACAGTGAGGGGAGTGGGGGAGAGAGGCACAGTGAGGGGAGGGGGGAGCGAGGCACAGTGAGGGGAGGGTGGGACAGAGGCACAGTGAGGGGAGGAGGGGAGAGAGGCACAGTGAGGGGACGGGGGGAGAGAGGCACAGTGAGGGGGGAGAGAGGCACAGTGAGGGGAGGGGCGGAGAGAGGCACAGTGAGGGAGGTTGGAGAGGCACAGTGAGGAGAAGGTAGAGAAGCACAGTGAGGGGAGGGGGGAGAGGCACAGTGAGGGGAGAGAGGCACAGTGAGGGGAGAGGCACAGTGAGGGGAGGAGGGAGATGCACAGTGAGGGGAAGGGGAGAGAGGCACAGTGAGGGGAGGGGGGAGGAGGCACAGTGAGAGGGGAGGAGGCACAGTGAGGGGGGAGTGAGGCACAGTGAGGGGAGGGGGGAGAGAGGCACAGTGAGGGGGGGAGAGAGGCAAAGTGAGGGGAGCGGGGCACAGTGAGGGGAGGGGAGAGAGGCACAGTGAGGGGAGAGGGGAGAGAGGCACAGTGAGGGGAGGGGGGAGGAGGCACAGTGAGGGGAGGGGGGAGGAGGCACAGTGAGGGGGGGAGAGGCACAGTGAGGGGAGGGGGGAGAGAGGCACAGTGGGGGGGGAGAGAGGCAGAGTGAGGCAGAGTGAGGGGGGGGGAGAGAGGCACAGTGAGGGGAGGGGGGAGAGAGGCAAAGTGAGGGGAGAGGGGCACAGTGAGGGGAGGGGAGAGAGGCACAGTGAGGGGAGGGGAGAGAGGCACAGTGAGGGGAGGGGAGAGAGAGGCACAGTGAGGGGGGGGATAGAGGCACAGTGAGGAGAGGGGGGAGAGAGGCGCAGCGAGGGGAGGGGGGAGAGGCACAGTGAGGGGACTGGGGGAGGGGGTATAGAGGCAGTGAGGGGAGGGGGAGAGAGGCGCAGTGGGAGGAGGGGGAGAGAGGCGCAGTGGGGGGAGGGGAAGAGGTGCGCAGTGAGGGGAGGGGGAAAAAGAGGCACAGTGAGGGGAGGGGGAGAGAGGCACAGTGAGGGGAGTGGGGGAGAGAGGCACAGTGAGGGGAGGGGGGAGCGAGGCACAGTGAGGGGAGGGTGGGACAGAGGCACAGTGAGGGGAGGAGGGGAGAGAGGCACAGTGAGGGGACGGGGGGAGAGAGGCACAGTGAGGGGGGAGAGAGGCACAGTGAGGGGAGGGGCGGAGAGAGGCACAGTGAGGGAGGTTGGAGAGGCACAGTGAGGAGAAGGTAGAGAAGCACAGTGAGGGGAGGGGGGAGAGGCACAGTGAGGGGAGAGAGGCACAGTGAGGGGAGGGGGGAGAGGCACAGTGAGGGAAGGGGGGGAGAGAGGCACAGTGAGGGGAGGGGGGAGAGAGGCACAGTGAGGGGAGTGGGGGAGAGAGGCACAGTGAGGGGAGGGGGGAGCGAGGCACAGTGAGGGGACGGGGGGACAGAGGCACAGTGAGGGGAGGAGGGGAGAGAGGCACAGTGAGGGGAGGGGGGAGAGAGGCACAGTGAGGTGGGGAGAGAGGCACAGTGAGGGGAGGGGCGGAGAGAGGCACAGTGAGGAGAAGGGAGAGAAGCACAGTGAGGGGAGGGGGGAGAGGCACAGTGAGGGGAGAGGTACAGTGAGGGGAGGGGGGAGAGGCACAGTGAGGGGAGGGGGAGAGGCACAGTGAGGGGAAGGGGAGAGAGGCACAGTGAGGGGAGGGGGAGAGGCACAGTGAGGGGAGGGGGAGAGGCACAGTGAGGGGAGAGAGGCACAGTGAGGGGAGAGAGGCACAGTGAGGGGAGGGAGAGAGGCACAGTGAGGGGGAGAGAGGCACAGTGAGGGGAGGGAGAGAGGCACAGTGAGGGGAGAGAGGCACAGTGAGGGGAGGGAGAGAGGCACAGTGAGGGGAGGGGGAGAGTGAGGAAAGGGGGGAGAGGCACAGTGAGGGAATGGGGAGAGAGAGGCACAGTGAGGGGAGGGGGGAGGAATGCACAATGAGGAGGGGGAGAGAGGCACAGTGAGGGGAGGGGAGCGGAAAGAGGCACAGTGAGTTGAGGGAGAGAAGCACGGGGAGGGGAGAGGCACAGGGAGAGGGGAGCAAGGCACAGTGAGGGGAGAGGGGAGAGAGGCACAGTGAGGGGGAGAGAGGCACAGTGAAAGGAGGGGAGAGTGAGGAAAGGGGGAGAGGCACAGTGAGGGGAGGGGGAGAGAGGCACAGTGAGGGATGGAGGAGAGAGAGAGGCTCAGTGAGGGAAGGGAGGAGAGAGGCTCAGTGAGGGAAGGGAGGAGAGAGGCACAGTGAGGGGAGGGGAGGAGAGAGGCACATTGAGGGAAGGAGGAGAGAGGCACAGTGAGGGAAGGAGGAAAGGCACAGTGAGGGGAGGGGGGAGAGGCACAGTGAGGGGGGGAGAGGCACAGTGAGGGGAGGGGGGTGAGAGGCACAGTGAGGGGAGGGGGTGAGGGGAGGGAGGAGAGAGGCACAGTGAGGGAAGGGAGGAGAGAGGCACAGTGAGGGGGGATAGAGGCACAGTGAGGGGGGGATAGAGGCACAGTGAGGGGGGGATAGAGGCACAGTCAGGGGGGGATAGAGGCACAGTCAGGGGAAGGGGTGAGAGGCACAGTGAGGGGAGGGAGGAGAGAGGCACAGTGAGGGGAGGGGGAGAGAGGCGCAGCAAGGGGAGGGGGAGAGGCACAGTGAGGGGAGTGGGGGAAGGGGGTATAGAGGCAGTGAGGGTAGGGGGAGAGAGGCGCAGTGAGGGGAGGGGGAAGAGGTGCGCAGTGAGGGGAGGGGGAAAAAGAGGCACAGTGAGGGGAGGGGGAGAGGGATGGGAGAGGCACAGTGAGGGGACGGGGGGAGGCACAGTGAGGGGAGGGGGAGAGGCACAGTGAGGCGAGCGGGAGAGGCACAGTGAGGGGAGAGAGAGGCACAGTGATGGGGAGAGAGAGGCACAGTGATGGGGAGAGAGAGGCACAGTGATGGGGAGAGAGAGGCACAGTGAGGGGGAGAGAGGCACAGTAAGGGAGAGAAGAAATGATTAAGGCTGTTCCTATAGTGCCGTCGATGGCGACACGACAGGTGACGACGCCGTCGCCACCGGCAAAAGTTATGTTTCGCCGGGCGGCGGCAGTGCGGGATTCCGGCAATTTGATTTGTTCAAGTGACGTGACGTGACGGCCCTTGAAAAATCTAATTTTGCTGGCTACCAGTTTCCGCAACGGCGACGTCGCTTTGTCGCCGTAGCGGGCACTATAAGTGCACGTGGCGGCAATGCTTCTGTTTTCGGGCGACGTCGCCAGTACTACTGTATATGCGCGGCCTAAGAATGTAGATTAAATATTTGAAAAATTGTGCTTATGATGGGCTTTATTTTCCTGTTATTTTCCCTGTGCTAATTATTCTACTCCATACAAAATGTTCCTAATATTTCACTATACTGAGATAAATCCCTTAATTTCCCAGCGTTCTCGTGTGGTAACGGGGGAAGGGAGCAGCGCTGATTGAGACGACTCTAGGGAGCGATTCATGGTATGTTTATCAATTTAAACTTTTACATCCTCGTAACCTTTTATAAAACACAGAACAAATGCAAAGAAAGCTGCAGAATGGCCGGTGTGGGGATCAAACCCACGGCCGCGGCATTATTATCCCCACAACTGCGCTATCCAGCAAGCAACTGTATGTAGCAAGCGAGTCAGCGCAGGAGCTGCGGGAAAGTGTTTTACCTAGTATAGAACGGCTGGCTAACCACAGCCATATATAAGTGCCACGCGCGCACGCCGGAGCAAGCGCGCCCACTATATTACGTGCCGTAGTGTATATTTACAGACAGAAAGGAACAAATAACGTTTCCGGGCGGCAGCCCTTCCGTCTGATCGCCCCTCAGTGTTACACAAATATAACAGACAGACATTTATGTAACACTGACATTCGCCCCCACCCACTTGGCGCCAAAACGCCATTAAGCAGACCCCGTTCCAGGTGTGTGGAGGTCTCAAATTAGCCGGTAAGACCACGCGTGTCTGGTTGCCGGTGCTTCCGGGTTGTGACATCACGTGTCACGGCAAGGTCTGCCCCTCATAACGAGCGTCGTTGCCACGGGACCACAGGTGTATCATGCTTGTTACCATGGCAACAAAGGACGCTAGCGCACATTTATATATACAATGTAACAAACATTTAAAAGCCCATAATGAGAAATATAAGAACTGGAACCAAACTACTAGTGAAGAAGCTGGTTAAGGGATAAGAACTGAATAAACAATGTCGTGTGTGTGTGTGTGTGTGTGTGTGTGTGTGTGTGTGTGTGTGTGTGTGTGTGTGTGTGTAGACCCGGCGTTGCACGTGAGCTAAATTTCCAGCTATGAGGGGGGGGGGGCAGTGGAGAGGAGGGGGGGACGGACAGTGGACAGGAGGGGGGAGCGGGAGAGGCACAGTGATGGGGAGAGAGAGGCTCAGTGAGGGGGAGAGAGGCATAGTGATGGGGAGAGAGAGGCTCAGTGAGGGGGAGAGAGAGGCTCAGTAAGGGAGAGAAAAAATGATTAAGGCTGTGCCTATAGTGCCGTCGATGGCGACACGACGGGTGACGACGCCGTCGCCACCGGCGAAAGATATGTTTCGCCGGGCGGTGGCAGTGCGGGATTCCGGCAATTTGATTTGTTCAAGTGACGTGACGGCCCTTGAAAAATCTAATTTTGCCGGCTACCAGTTTCCGCAACGGCGATGTCGCTTTGTCGCCGTAGCGGGCACTATAAGTGCACGCGGCGGCAATGCTTCTGTTTTCGGGCGACGTCGCCAGTACTATATGCGTGGCCTAAGAATGTAGATTAAATATTTGAAAAATTGTGCTTATGATGGGCTTTATTTTCCTGTTATTTTCCCTGTGCTAATTATTCTGCTCCATACAAAATGTTCCTAATATTTCACTATACTGAGATAAATCCCTTAATTTCCCAGCGTTCTCGTGTGGTAACGGGGGAAGGGAGCAGCGCTGATTGAGACGACTCTAGGGAGCGATTCATGGTATGTTTATCAATTTAAACTTTTACATCCTCGTAACCTTTTATAAAACACAGAACAAATGCAAAGAAAGCTGCAGAATGGCCGGTGTGGGGATCAAACCCACGGCCGCGGCATTATTATCCCCACAACTGCGCTATCCAGCAAGCAAGCAACTGTATGTAGCAAGCGAGTCAGCGCAGGAGCTGCGGGAAAGTGTTTTACTCATCACTTAGTGCGTCCCTAGTATAGAACGGCTGGCTAACCACAGCCATATATAAGTGCCACGCGCGCACGCCGGAGCAAGCGCGCCCACTATATTACGTGCCGTAGTGTATATTTACAGACAGAAAGGAACAAATAACGTTTCCGGGCGGCAGCCCTTCCGTCTCATCGCCCCTCAGTGTTACACAAATATAACAGACAGACATTTATGTAACACTGACATTCGCCCCCACCCACTTGGCGCCAAAACGCTATTAAGCAGACCCCGTTCCAGTTGTGTGGAGGTCTCAAATTAGCCGGTAAGACCACGCGTATCTGGTTGCCGGTGCTTCCGGGTTGTGACATCACGTGTCACGGCAAGGTCTGCCCCTCATAACGAGCGTCGTTGCCACGGGACCACATGTGTATCATACTTGTTACCATGGCAACAAAGGACGCTAGCGCACATGTATATATATACAATGTAACAGACATTTAAAAGCCCATAATGAGAAATATAAGAACTGGAACCAAACTACTAGTGAAGAAGCTGGTTAAGGGATAAGAACTGAATAAACAATGTCGTGTGTGTGTGTGTGTGTGTGTGTGTGTGTGTGTGTGTGTGTGTGTGTGTGTGTGTGTGTGTGTAGACCCGGCGTTGCACGTGAGCTAAATTTCCAGCTATGAGGGGGGGGGGGAGAGGAGGGGGGGACGGACAGTGGACAGGAGGGGGGAGCGGGAGAGGCACAGTGATGGGGAGAGAGAGGCTCAGTAAGGGAGAGAAAAAATGATTAAGGCTGTGCCTATAGTGCCGTCGATGGCGACACGACGGGTGACGACGCCGTCGCCACCGGCGAAAGATATGTTTCGCCGGGCGGTGGCAGTGCGGGATTCCGGCAATTTGATTTGTTCACGTGACAATGTCACTATAAGTGCACGCGGCAGCAATGCTTCTGTTTTCGGCCGACGTCGCCAGTACTATAAGCGCGGCCTAAGAATGTAGATTAAATATGTGAATAATTGTGCTTATGATGGACTTTATTTTCTTGTTATTTTCCCTGTGCTAATTATTCTGCTCCATACAAAATGTTCCTAATATTTCACTATACTGCTATAAATCCCTTAATTTCCCAGCGTTCTCATGTGGTAACGGGGGAAGGGAGCAGCGCTGATTGAGACGACCCTAGGGAGCGATTCATGGTATGTTTATCAATTTAAACTTTTACATCCTCATAATCTTTTATAAAACACAGAACAAATGCAAAGAAAGCTGCAGAATGGCCGGTGTGGGGATCAAACCCACGGCCGCGGCATTATTATCCCCACAACTGCGCTATCCAGCAAGCAAGCAACTGTATGTAGCAAGCGAGTCAGCGCAGGAGCTGCGGGAAAGTATTTTACTCATCACTTAGGCTGCGGCCACGCTAGCGCTGAGCGTGCTGACCGCGCTGTGCTTGCCGAGTTTAGTTTTCACCCAGGCTTTAAAAAAAAGAAAATGGATAGAAGTGCGGCGCAACTGCGCATGTCCAATGAAAGGCTCCCGGATGACTAGTTCAACATAACTTTATTTGACACACACCAGGGCTACACCAGCATCTCCCCCTCAACGCGTTTCACCCTTACGCAGAGGGCTTCGTCTTGGAGTGGGGAGAAGTGGTGACAGCCTCTTAAATACCTAAAAGCCCGCGAAAGCGGCATTAAAACTTTAACCCCTTCAGTGCTATATGCCTGTTAGCTAATATCATGCTATTTAAAGTATTTAATGTCTGTGCAGCTCACTATAAACATATTATATGCACAGAGAGCATCTAAATTATATATTCAGACATACACAGTAGCAAAATGATAAGACTATTTGGCAGCACATTCCAGGTATATGAATAAACATAAAAAGCTGTTGCAAACACTGCAAGTGGAATATACTCAACACTAGATTCACAATAACCCAAGTTATATACCGATTAGTCAGTCATACATATAGGGGCTTCCTAATGCTTTATTTAGACATATTTGTGACTTATAGACCAGTGAATCAAGGGAAGGTAGGTGGGAAAGGGAGAGAAACAAGGGTAAAAGGGGGGGGGGGGAGAGAAGGGGGGGAAAAGAGGAGGGGGGGAGGTATGGAAGGGGGGGGGGATGAGAAGTGTGAGGGAGGGAAAGAGAGAGGGGGGGGGGAGGAGGGGGGAGGGGAGGGGGAAAGGCTAAGGGAGGGACAGTGCAGAGAATAAATCAGAAATACACAATAGACGTTCTGTTCTAAAGAAGACCATAATATGTACATATCTGCATTCCACGTATAACACTCTTATATATCTCTTAAAGAAAACATCGTAGATCCCAATCCACATTAAGTCCACTGGGTTGTAATGTGTTTAATGTGTGGATCCAGTGCGCCTCCCTTTGGTGTGGGAGCTTGATTCTATCCCCTCCCCGAGGGGGGAGGACTACATGTTCTATAGCGCAACAACTGAAATTGTCCACAGAACCCAATGGACAGTTGTTAAAGTGGATTGGGACCGGATGTGTCATGTCTGAATTCTTGATGAGCCTTAAGTGTTCTAGAATGCGAATTTTTAAGGCTCTACTGGTAAGCCCCACATACTGTTTTTTTACATCCGCATTGTAACAAGTATATGACATAATTGGTCTGACATGACATAAAGGTTTTTATCTGATATTTCCGTGTTTCAAGTTTATCAGTGAAATGTTTAACTTTCTTCATTTTGGGACAAATCTTACAGTGCCCACATTTAAATGATCCAATCAATTTTGGAAAGAAAGACCGTTTATTCTGGTTAGTATTAGTAGTTTTCAGCAAACTGGGTGACAGAAGATTCCCTAGCGTAGCTGCTCTACGGAACACTATTTTGGGTCCCACACATGCCATTTTATTTAGTAAAGGGTCTAGTGAAAGTGTGGCCCAATGTTTGCGTATGATGGTTTTAATTGAGTTTGCTTGTTCGCTATAGTTTGTAATAAAGAATGGCGCTTCTGTGTTCTCGGCCTGTGTATCTATCTGGGTACTGTTGGCTGCTATGTTGGTGAGGGTATTCCTATCCATATTCAGTGCATGCTGATATGCCTGATCAAGGTCTGCACCATCGTATCCCCTCGACAGGAACCTCCTCCTCATCTCTTTCGCCCTGTGGATAAAGGCCTCCAATGTGGAGCAGTTACGGCGTAATCGCAGGAACTGCCCCTTTGGAATGCCCTTAACCAGAGGGCGTGCGTGACAACTGTTATAATGAAGTAATGAGTTCCTGGCATTCTCCTTTCTATAGATGTCTGATTGAATATTATACTCCATATCCACATATAAATTTAAATCTAGAAAGTAAATGTGGTTTTTATTATATGTGTGAGTAAATTTCAAGTTGAGAGTATTGTCTGCCAGGTATTCAAAGAACCTCAAAAGGTCTTCCTCCCCACCACTCCAGATCAAAATCAGGTCGTCAATGTAGCGTTTGTAAAACACCACATGACGCCTGAAGGGATTGGAATCTCCAAACACGTGGGACATCTCCCACCAACCCATGAACAAGTTGGCGTAGGAGGGGGCAAAGGATGTCCCCATAGCTGTCCCACGTGTTTGGAGATAATACTGCTGGTCAAAGAAAAAATAATTGTGCGTAAGTGAAAATCTTATACTGTCAAGAATAAAAACTATGTGTGCTGGCGAAAGAGTGGAAAAAAAAGAGACTTTGAAGCGCGCTCAACTTGCCCGCAGCACTCCCCGCGTGAGCTTGCGAAATAGCCAGGACACCCGGCGCTCCTGCTTGGGGAGCTGGTGACGTCACTGCTCTGCTCATACACACACACAAACGCACACACACATACACACACACACACATACACACACACACACATACACACACACACATACACACACACACACACACGCACACACACATATATATATATATATATATATATATATATATATATACAGTGTTCGACAATCCTATACATTTACACGCCCGGGGCGGGTGGATTTAACCCCTGGGCGAGTAAATATTGGCCCAAGCAGCACACGTGTTTATTTTTTTAAATTTCCCTGCTCGCGCTGAAATTTTCCCGCTCTAGCTGCCTGAAACAAAAAAAAAAAAAAAAACTCCCCCTACCTGACTGCTGATTGGCGCGCGCTCCCAGGCTTTGTGGGCGCGCGGCCAGGCTCTATATGAGCCGGCCCCCAACGTATGGCCATTTTTTCTGGCCGGAGATCTGTTGGAGAGTACGAGCGTAAGTACTCTCCAATCCTCCATCCCCTCTGCTCCTTCCCTGCCTCCTGCAGTTCCCCCTTTCTCCCCCCAACCCCCGATACCCGCGCGTGGCTGGATATGGTAGCGTGGGTGTTCCCCCTTCTCTCCCCGGCCCCCGCTTACCCCAGCTTCCCGCGCGGGGCAGAGGTGTCCCCCCCTTCTCCCCCCCCCCCCGGCCTCCCCCGATCCCTGGGTGATGGTAGTGGGTGTTCCCCGGCTTCCCGCGATACCCGCGCGGGGCTGGTGATGGTAGTGGGGATGTTCCCCGCGATACCCTTGGGGGGCGGGTGATGGTAGTGGGGGGCTTCCCCACTTACCCCGGCTTCCCGCGATACCCTTGGGGGGCGGGTGATGGTAGTGGGGGTGTTCCCCGCTTACCCCGGCTTCCCGCGCCGCTTCGCCTGATCCCCGCGCGGGGCTGGAGATGGTAGCGGGGGTTTTCCCCCCTTACCTACTTTGTCTCCGCTTCTCCACTGTCCCGTGGCTGTCCGCGCAGGGCGGGAGATGGTCGCGGGGGGGGGGGGGGGAGCGAGCGGGTCAGTGGTGGTGCTCGGTCGTGCGGCCTTTCCTCTTCTACCCCCTGTCGTGTGTGTGTGTGTGTGTGTGTGTGTGTGTGTGTGTGTGTGTGTGTGTGTGTGTGTGTGTGTGTGTGTGTGTGCATGTGCATGCATGGGAGAGTGTGTGTATGTGTGTGCATGCATGCATGGGAGAGTGTGTGTGTGTGTGTCACCCCAGTCAGTCACCCCGTCACGGAGGTTATTTGGACTGGGGCGCTCCCTAAATTTTGTGGCTTAAAAAGTTGTTGTAACGCCTTACTCTGTTAAAAAATGATAAAATATAAAATATGATTTTGGTGTTTGTGGTGCAAAAGGGTGTGTAGAAAAACATATACTGGCCCTTTTAGTTGATTTTGTGGTTGCTGCTTGACCTTGGAGAAGGGAATCCCGTGTCCTTCTCAGCGTGGCAGTAGTGGTGTGAAGATGGTCAGCGCGAACCTCGTGGACCTCACGGATATAGTGAATCCGGATGCAGTATTAAGACAAGAATAAAAGAATAAAACACGATATTAGTGTATCATGTCCACATTGGGGGATTGGGGGGAAAAAAAGGGGAGGGGGGGAGTGGGAAGGGGGAGTAGGGGGGTGGGGTAGGAGTGGACGGTGGTGGGATGGATGGTGGGTTCCCACTAACTAATCACAGAATACATAGAATATATGGATCCAGTGACTCACACGGGCTTGTGTGGTGTCTCTCCCTCAACGCTGACTGGGTTGGGTAAATACAGACTCATATACTGGAGTCTCAGATATACATTAAACTCACACGGCCTGATGTGAGTCCTTGCCCTCAGAGGGTAATGTCCTGTATGGATGGTGTCCTGTTGTTTCAGCAGAGTTGTCCCCCGATGGGTGTGGTGTGTGAGTGTCTCCTCTCCCCGTATCCCAAATGACCAAAAAGCAATGTGCAAACCAAAAGTCAAAATGAATTAAAAGGTCTTTAATGGGTTAACAGTGAAGACATGTGCATACACTATGCATACATGTTGTGGTGCTTAAAAGGTATAAAACAATATATGACACGATAACACAATGAACTAAACAGTATGTGATGTACTGAAGCAAACACAAAAAAGGACTCTCACACTAAACGAATATACAAAATCACTTGCCCAGCATCATCCGCTCAGAGCACTCCTGCACGATCTCCTCCTCCGTTTTTTGCTCCAACTGGCGCGTCCGGCAGCGGAACCGGAAAGGGGGATCTGAACCGGATGTCCTGCAGTGTGCTGGGTCCCTCTGTCAATGAGCTCCGGCAGGGAACTACGCGTTTCGCAATAAGCTTCGTCAGGTTCCTGCCGGATGCTCATTGTGTGCTGCATTTATAGGTGCCCCCATTAGTTTAATTGGAGAAACACCTGGATTAAGGGCATGGTTTAAATTTAGACGGTTATATCTCTTTATAGGAGCTACCTTTGGTAGCCCCTAATGTCAGGGATAGTGAGATGTGCCTGTAAATATAAATAATGGGTTAGATAAGCATATATTAAAATTAGATAAGCATATATTAAAATAAATCAATACATTATAAAAACTACATTTTAAAAAATACTTAGAGATGATCATTGTATTTGTCCTTAGAAGCATTTTAAGTTTAATAAAAAACGGTGGAAATTGGAATTTGATTGGGGTATTTGTGTGATTTGGAATCTTTTAGTTCCTCCGTGTGCAGTATTTTTAAAACCATTCTCTGTTGGTTAAAATCTTTACATATGTAATACAATAGTGCCACCATGTGGCTGGATGTGAAAATTACCTCAACACTGTCATAACCTAATGGTAAAAGTTAAGCAATCTTGGTAGTGTGGCACACATCCCTTTAAAGTAACTTAAAAATGTGCCAGAGTGTATTACAGCAAAACATATATTTATGTGACAAAAGTTATAACGAATTACATATTTGACGGAAAAAATATAATATTATTATTATCAAGATGGTTAAAAAACCTTACTGTTTATAGCCACTACATCTGACATAAGGGTAGAACAACCTAGGCACCCAAAATCTTGGTTTCCTCATTCAGCTATCTAAAATGTACCACTCAATATCTCCGTGTTAGTTAAAAGATATTTCATTTGTAATACAA
Organism: Ascaphus truei; assembly: GCF_040206685.1. Lineage (NCBI taxonomy): Eukaryota > Metazoa > Chordata > Amphibia > Anura > Ascaphidae > Ascaphus > Ascaphus truei. Next base: position 49,859 of record NW_027454688.1, read on the forward strand.
TGCTGCCACCAAGTGGCCGCATATCGAAATTGCTACTTCAAAACCCTAATATTATCTCTACCACACTGTGGATAGTGCGGTATTCAGTTAAGTGTAGAGTCATTGTTTAAAATATATTGCAAAAGTATATTCCAGCGGATGACGAGAGTATATCAAATATGCATGAGCATGGGTTTACACAGACATTTGATATTAGAAAAATACTTGTATAGGTGATTTCGACGCGGAGCTCTCATGTGGTGAAAATGTTCAAAACGTATAGTCCAGATTCTTCATAACTCCTTTCTAACTTCAATTCATGTTGCAGAGGTTGTCGCGATGGTATGCATCATTTCTGGTCCTCAAGGGTTGGTTCGAGGTAGATTCATATTTGGGACGTGCGCCCTATTGGAGATTGGAGAGGAAGTGGATCAGTGTGTGTTAAAACAAAGAGGTAGATGTAAATGAAATTTAATAAAATAAAATAGTAGATGTTATAGAATAGTAGATGTTTATAAAATATTAAAAAATAAAAGTTGTTTAAAAATTGTTTAAAAATGGGGGATTTGGAGCAGATTGATGGGTGTTCAGAGAAAGGCTGCAATGTCTATCTCTACATTGAGGCCTGTGGGTACCAGGCTTTTCAATTTGTAGATCCAAAACGTTTCTTTTCTTGATAGAGATGTCAGTCTGTCGCCTCCCCTCCAATGTGGGGGGACTACTTCAATGCCCCTAAATTCAAGGCCCGACGGATCTCCTTGGTGATGTAGTGCGAAATGCTTAGAGACACTATGTGTCATTAGTTTCCGTCTGATATTCCCTAGGTGTTCCAAAATACGCACCCGCAGGGGTCGACTGGTGCGCCCTACATATTAGAGTCCACAGGGGCAGTTTAAAAGGTAGACTACGAATTCTGATTTGCAATTAATGAAGCTGCCGGTTTTGAACTGTTCTCCTGTTGTATTAGAGCTGAACTGAATTGTTTCCTTACTTCCCTGTTTGCATGCTTTGCATGTATTACATCTATGGAAACCTTTGGCTGTTTGTAGCCAGTTTGAGTCCTGGCCTGTTGTTCTATTCTCCATTCTAAAGAGGCTTGGTGCTAACTTTCTTTTGATGTTATCTGCCCTTTTATAGATGACTTTCGGTTTTTCTGGGAGGTACTCTTTCAGGGTGGGGTCTCCCTGTAGGAGATGCCAGTGTTTATTCAGGATCTGTTGTATGCTTCCTGCATCCTGACTAAACTGTGTTAAGAAAGCGATGCTGAACTCTTCTTTGGGCTTAGGTGGATTAGTTTTAAGGATTTCACTACGTTCGAGCTCCCCTACTTTTCTCTTATTGCTATATCCATCTTATCGTTATCATAGTTTTTAGCAATGAAACGCTTCTTAAGAATATTGGATTGTTCCCTATAAATATGGTCATCGCTACAGTTTCTCCTAATTCGACGAAACTGTCCTGGGGGTATGTTCTTTAACCATTTTTTGTGGTGGCAGCTAGTGTTAAGTAGGTAGTTGTTACAGTCCACTTTTTTGAAGAAAGTTTTAGTCTTTAGTTTGGTGTCTTCTATGTAAATAGTAAGGTCTAAGAAGTCTACCGTGTTATTTCCTATGCAAGTTGTAAAAGCCAAGTTCCTCTCATTAGTATTAATATAGTTTAAGAAATGGTTCAAGTTTTCACTAATACCTTTCCAGATGAAAAACACATCATCGATGTATCTTCGCCATAGCACGAGATCCGCACCAAATTCATGCTCTGACCAGATGGTATCAGTCTCCCAATTGTCCATGAACAGATTGGCATAACTTGGTGCGAATTTCGTACTCATCGCTGTGCCACATTTTTGTAGGAAATATGTTCCATCAAATTTAAAAAGGTTATGCTTCAGAATAAAATTGATACTTTCTAAAATGAAGCGTCTTTGTTCTATTTTAACAGTTGGGTCTTTTGTTAATGTCCTATTGATGGCTTCAATTCCATCGTCGTGTTTTATGGATGTGTATAATGAAGTTACATCACAAGTGCAGATTTTGTAGTCATCTTGCCAAATTACCTGTTCTAATACATTAAGAATTTGCGTGGTATCTCTTAGATAGGACCGCATCTCCGCAACATATGGTTGTAGAAAACCATCTATATATTCCGATAGTCGCGACGTGAGTGAGCCTATCCCAGAGATGATGGGTCTCCCTGGTGGTGCTTTAATATCCTTATGTATTTTGGGTAAAAAATAAAATATCGGCATAACTGGGAATTTTATATTTAAATAGTCGTATTCTTTTTCATTTAGGACTCCTGTTGTACTGCCTTTGTCTAGTAGGGTGAGGAATTCTATACAGAATTCTTTATGCGGATTCGTCTTAAGACGTGCATAGGTGATGTCGTCAGATAATATCCTCTCTGCTTCTCCCTTATAATATTCAGTGTCCATAATGACAACCCCCCCCCCCCTTTGTCTGCTTGTTTGAATATGATATCCTTATCTTTCTCTAAGTTTTGCAAAGCGATTTTCTCTTTTAGTGTTAAATTGTTCTTCGTTATCTTTGTCGTACCTGAGGTCAGTTTGTCAAAGTCTTCCTGGATTTTTTGGTGGAACACTTCTAGATTATGGCCTTTTGCCCAGCTAGGATAGAATTTGGACTTGTTTTTAAGATTTGAATGTTTAAAATCACTCTCTATGTTTATGTTCGTATCATTACTTACTATCTCCCTAGTTTGTGCGTCTTTGGAAAGAATTTTTTTTTTAAGCGTAAGCTGTCTGATGTATTTGTGTGCGTCTATATACAGATTAAAACTATTCGCCTTAGCAACTGACGCGAAATTCAGCCCCTTTTTTATAAGCTTACATTCATCTATGTTGAGTTCTTTTTTACTTAGATTAAATATATTGTTTACATCGCTGCTCTTTTCCTGTGTCCTTCTTCCTCCCCGCTTTCCTCGTGTGGTCTTTTTCTGAGTTTTGTGTTTGGTGTTTCTATTTCTTTCTGTTCTTCTACCACTAGAGTGCGATTCTGGGTGGCTATTGGTGGTGGTTTTGCTACTTGGGCCTGTTCTAAAAAATGACCTGTATGTGGTCTGGGTGATCGTTGTTCTCTCACGTGACCTTGCTCCTTATCATGTCTTTCTCTGTATGTTTGCCTCTGTTCCCTGTAAGGTGATTTGCGTTCCCGTCTTGGGCTCTGGTCCCTATATTGTTTGTGGGGTGACCGGTAGTGTCTCCTTTGGCTTTCTTCTCTCTCATAGCGTCTCTCTCTGTATTCCCGATTTGACCCATAGTGTTTGTAAGGTGATCTGTGGTCCCTATCTCTGCTCCTTTCTTTCTCATACCTGCTATCACGTTCAAGTGGTGATCTAGTTCTGTAGTTATATGTTGTTGGCTTAGCAGTGTGATACCTTTCGTGATACTCTTTTGCTTTAGAATAGTATTTATTGTCCTGCCAATGTTCTTCTCTGTTTCTATCATTTTTCTTTGCCTCGTCCCTTTTGTGGCTTCCTGTGTCTTCAATAGTGTGCGTTTTAGTTTCTTTATTCTCTCTAGGGGTTTCTAGGACACCCGCCTCCTGCCTTCTTGGTGGAATTTGTCTAGCCTCTTTATTAAATGATACATTCTTATTGTTTTCATATTTGGGATAGTTCTTATGCCTCTCTGGATTCGTTGGATAGCTTAATGTGTTGGATCTTGAATTCTGGTTTTTATTACTATCTTCTCTACTCCTATATTTGAACATTTTCCTATCCCTTGGGGTGCTAGGTGGGACTAGTGAGACCCGTTGCCATTTGGGGTTTGACCCCACTACATAATCTTCCTCGTCTCGTCTGAATTTTTTGTTCTTTGACTCTATCAGGTTTTTTTCTATGGCGTCTATTTCATCCGCTAGTTTTCTGTCCCTACTTATGAAGGTGGGATTATCTATAGAGGTTTCTAATCTTTTCTGAATTAGTGTGACTTCTCGGTCAATTTCTATTAGTGTCTTTGTATGGTGTTTAATGATAAGTTTCATTAAAGTGAATGAACAGGCATCCATAGCTTCCTCCCATTGTACATTGTATTCTACATCTGCTAATTCAAAGGATGATTTTTTATCAAACCGTAAACCCCTAGGAATACGTTTGATGTCAATGTATTTTTCTAGGTAGACTTTGTCCCAGACCTTTTTGGTCTCCTTCTTAAGTAAATTCTCTAGTTTATCGAATTCATTATTTATTGTTTCTAAGTCTCCCATTTCCGCTGACTCAATTTCTCTCATTTTGTTCTCTATGTTGTTACTTCTAAAAATTCTTTTTGTGAAAACACTCTCCTTGATTTCGACCATATCTTCTATCTCTATGGTTGCTACTTCCATGTTGAGATTTCTAATGTGGGGTGCTGCCACCAGGATGGGATTAGAGAAGTCTGGAGGTTATTTGGACTGGGGCGCTCCCTAAATTTTGTGGCTTAAAAAGTTGTTGTAACGCCTTACTCTGTTAAAAAATGATAAAATATAAAATATGATTTTGGTGTTTGTGGTGCAAAAGGGTGTGTAGAAAAACATATACTGGCCCTTTTAGTTGATTTTGTGGTTGCTGCTTGACCTTGGAGAAGGGAATCCCGTGTCCTTCTCAGCGTGGCAGTAGTGGTGTGAAGATGGTCAGCGCGAACCTCGTGGACTTCACGGATATAGTGGATCCGGATGCAGTATTAAGACAAGAATAAAAGAATAAAACACGATATTAGTGTATCATGTCCACATTGGGGGATTGGGGGGAAAAAAAGGGGAGGGGGGGAGTGGGAAGGGGGAGTAGAGGGGTGGGGTAGGAGTGGACGGTTGTGGGATGGATGGTGGGTTCCCACTAACTAATCACAGAATGCATAGAATATATGGATCCAGTGACTCACACGGGCTTGTGTGGTGTCTCTCCCTCAACGCTGACTGGTGTGGGTAAATACAGACTCATATACTGGAGTCTCAGATATACATTAAACTCACACGGCCTGATGTGAGTCCTTGCCCTCAGAGGGTAATGTCCTGTATGGATGGTGTCCTGTTGTTTCAGCAGAGTTGTCCCCCGATGGGTGTGGTGTGTGAGTGTCTCCTCTCCCCGTATCCCAAATGACCAAAAAGAAATGTGCAAACCAAAAGTCAAAATGAATTAAAAGGTCTTTAATGGGTTAACCGTGAAGACATGTGCATACACTATGCATACATGTTGTGGTGCTTAAAAGGTATAAAACAATATATGACACGATAACACAATGTGATGTACTGAAGCAAACACAAAAAAGGACTCTCACACTAAACGAATATACGGGAATATAAGGGAATATCAGACGGAAACTAATGACACATAGTGTCTCTAAGCATTTCGCACTACATCACCAAGGAGATCCGTCGGGCCTTGAATTTAGGGGCATTGAAGTAGTCCCCCCACATTGGAGGGGAGGCGACAGACTGACATCTCTATCAAGAAAAGAAACGTTTTGGATCTACAAATTGAAAAGCCTGGTACCCACAGGCCTCAATGTAGAGATAGACATTGCAGCCTTTCTCTGAACACCCATCAATCTGCTCCAAATCCCCCATTTGTAAACAATTTTTAAACAACTTTTATTTTTTAATATTTTATAAACATCTACTATTCTATAACATCTACTATTTTATTTTATTAAATTTCATTTACATCTACCTCTTTGTTTTAACACACACTGATCCACTTCCTCTCCAATCTCCAATAGGGCGCACGTCCCAAATATGAATCTACCTCGAACCAACCCTTGAGGACCAGAAATGATGCATACCATCGCGACAACCTCTGCAACATGAATTGAAGTTAGAAAGGAGTTATGAAGAATCTGGACTATACGTTTTGAACATTTTGAACTTTTTCACCACATGAGAGCTCCGCGTCGAAATCACCTATACAAGTATTTTTCTAATATCAAATGTCTGTGTAAACCCATGCTCATGCATATTTGATATACTCTCGTCATCCACTGGAATATACTTTTGCAATATATTTTAAACAAGGACTCTACACTTAACTGAATACCGCACTATCCACAGTGTGGTAGAGATAATATTAGGGTTTTGAAGTAGCAATTTCGATATGCGGCCACTTGGTGGCAGCATTTGAAATATCTTTTAACTAACACGGAGATATTGAGTGGTACATTTTAGATAGCTGAATGAGGAAACCAAGATTTTGGGTGCCTAGGTTGTTCTACCCTTATGTCAGATGTAGTGGCTATAAACAGTAAGGTTTTTTAACCATCTTGATAATAATAATATTATATTTTTTCCGTCAAATATGTAATTCGTTATAACTTTTGTCACATAAATATATTTTTTGCTGTAATACACTCTGGCACATTTTTAAGTTACTTTAAAGGGATGTGTGCCACACTACCAAGATTGCTTAACTTTTACCATTAGGTTATGACAGTGTTGAGGTAATTTTCACATCCAGCCACATGGTGGCACTATTGTATTACATATGTAAAGATTTTAACCAACAGAGAATGGTTTTAAAAATACTGCACACGGAGGAACTAAAAGATTCCAAATCACACAAATACCCCAATCAAATTCCAATTTCCACCGTTTTTTATTAAACTTAAAATGCTTCTAAGGACAAATACAATGATCATCTCTAAGTATTTTTTAAAATGTAGTTTTTATAATGTATTGATTTATTTTAATATATGCTTATCTAATTTTAATATATGCTTATCTAACCCATTATTTATATTTACAGGCACATCTCACTATCCCTGACATTAGGGGCTTCCAAAGGTAGCTCCTATAAAGAGATATAACTGTCTAAATTTAAACCATGCCCTTAATCCAGGTGTTTCTCCAATTAAACTAATGGGGGCACCTATAAATGCAGCACACAATGAGCATCCGGCAGGAACCTGACGAAGCTTATTGCGAAACGCGTAGTTCCCTGCCGGAGCTCATTGACAGAGGGACCCAGCACACTGCAGGACATCCGGTTTAGATCCCCCTTTCCGGTTCCGCTGCCGGACGCGCCAGTTGGAGCAAAAAACGGAGGAGGAGATCGTGCAGGAGTGCTCTGAGCGGATGATGCTGGGCAAGTGATTTTGTATATTCGTTTAGTGTGAGAGTCCTTTTTTGTGTTTGCTTCAGTACATCACATTGTGTTATCGTGTCATATATTGTTTTATACCTTTTAAGCACCACAACATGTATGCATAGTGTATGCACATGTCTTCACGGTTAACCCATTAAAGACCTTTTAATTCATTTTGACTTTTGGTTTGCACATTTCTTTTTGGTCATTTGGGATACGGGGAGAGGAGACACTCACACACCACACCCATCGGGGGACAACTCTGCTGAAACAACAGGACACCATCCATACAGGACATTACCCTCTGAGGGCAAGGACTCACATCAGGCCGTGTGAGTTTAATGTATATCTGAGACTCCAGTATATGAGTCTGTATTTACCCACACCAGTCAGCGTTGAGGGAGAGACACCACACAAGCCCGTGTGAGTCACTGGATCCATATATTCTATGCATTCTGTGATTAGTTAGTGGGAACCCACCATCCATCCCACAACCGTCCACTCCTACCCCACCCCTCTACTCCCCCTTCCCACTCCCCCCCTCCCCTTTTTTTCCCCCCAATCCCCCAATGTGGACATGATACACTAATATCGTGTTTTATTCTTTTATTCTTGTCTTAATACTGCATCCGGATCCACTATATCCGTGAAGTCCACGAGGTTCGCGCTGACCATCTTCACACCACTACTGCCACGCTGAGAAGGACACGGGATTCCCTTCTCCAAGGTCAAGCAGCAACCACAAAATCAACTAAAAGGGCCAGTATATGTTTTTCTACACACCCTTTTGCACCACAAACACCAAAATCATATTTTATATTTTATCATTTTTTAACAGAGTAAGGCGTTACAACAACTTTTTAAGCCACAAAATTTAGGGAGCGCCCCAGTCCAAATAACCTCCAGACTTCTCTAATCCCATCCTGGTGGCAGCACCCCACATTAGAAATCTCAACATGGAAGTAGCAACCATAGAGATAGAAGATATGGTCGAAATCAAGGAGAGTGTTTTCACAAAAAGAATTTTTAGAAGTAACAACATAGAGAACAAAATGAGAGAAATTGAGTCAGCGGAAATGGGAGACTTAGAAACAATAAATAATGAATTCGATAAACTAGAGAATTTACTTAAGAAGGAGACCAAAAAGGTCTGGGACAAAGTCTACCTAGAAAAATACATTGACATCAAACGTATTCCTAGGGGTTTACGGTTTGATAAAAAATCATCCTTTGAATTAGCAGATGTAGAATACAATGTACAATGGGAGGAAGCTATGGATGCCTGTTCATTCACTTTAATGAAACTTATCATTAAACACCATACAAAGACACTAATAGAAATTGACCGAGAAGTCACACTAATTCAGAAAAGATTAGAAACCTCTATAGATAATCCCACCTTCATAAGTAGGGACAGAAAACTAGCGGATGAAATAGACGCCATAGAAAAAAACCTGATAGAGTCAAAGAACAAAAAATTCAGACGAGACGAGGAAGATTATGTAGTGGGGTCAAACCCCAAATGGCAACGGGTCTCACTAGTCCCACCTAGCACCCCAAGGGATAGGAAAATGTTCAAATATAGGAGTAGAGAAGATAGTAATAAAAACCAGAATTCAAGATCCAACACATTAAGCTATCCAACGAATCCAGAGAGGCATAAGAACTATCCCAAATATGAAAACAATAAGAATGTATCATTTAATAAAGAGGCTAGACAAATTCCACCAAGAAGGCAGGAGGCGGGTGTCCTAGAAACCCCTAGAGAGAATAAAGAAACTAAAACGCACACTATTGAAGACACAGGAAGCCACAAAAGGGACGAGGCAAAGAAAAATGATAGAAACAGAGAAGAACATTGGCAGGACAATAAATACTATTCTAAAGCAAAAGAGTATCACGAAAGGTATCACACTGCTAAGCCAACAACATATAACTACAGAACTAGATCACCACTTGAACGTGATAGCAGGTATGAGAAAGAAAGGAGCAGAGATAGGGACCACAGATCACCTTACAAACACTATGGGTCAAATCGGGAATACAGAGAGAGACGCTATGAGAGAGAAGAAAGCCAAAGGAGACACTACCGGTCACCCCACAAACAATATAGGGACCAGAGCCCAAGACGGGAACGCAAATCACCTTACAGGGAACAGAGGCAAACATACAGAGAAAGACATGATAAGGAGCAAGGTCACGTGAGAGAACAACGATCACCCAGACCACATACAGGTCATTTTTTAGAACAGGCCCAAGTAGCAAAACCACCACCAATAGCCACCCAGAATCGCACTCTAGTGGTAGAAGAACAGAAAGAAATAGAAACACCAAACACAAAACTCAGAAAAAGACCACACGAGGAAAGCGGGGAGGAAGAAGGACACAGGAAAAGAGCAGCGATGTAAACAATATATTTAATCTAAGTAAAAAAGAACTCAACATAGATGAATGTAAGCTTATAAAAAAGGGGCTGAATTTCGCGTCAGTTGCTAAGGCGAATAGTTTTAATCTGTATATAGACGCACACAAATACATCAGACAGCTTACGCTTAAAAAAAAAATTCTTTCCAAAGACGCACAAACTAGGGAGATAGTAAGTAATGATACGAACATAAACATAGAGAGTGATTTTAAACATTCAAATCTTAAAAAACAAGTCCAAATTCTATCCTAGCTGGGCAAAAGGCCATAATCTAGAAGTGTTCCACCAAAAAATCCAGGAAGACTTTGACAAACTGACCTCAGGTACGACAAAGATAACGAAGAACAATTTAACACTAAAAGAGAAAATCGCTTTGCAAAACTTAGAGAAAGATAAGGATATCATATTCAAACAAGCAGACAAAGGGGGGGGGGTTGTCATTATGGACACTGAATATTATAAGGGAGAAGCAGAGAGGATATTATCTGACGACATCACCTATGCACGTCTTAAGACGAATCCGCATAAAGAATTCTGTATAGAATTCCTCACCCTACTAGACAAAGGCAGTACAACAGGAGTCCTAAATGAAAAAGAATACGACTATTTAAATATAAAATTCCCAGTTATGCCGATATTTTATTTTTTACCCAAAATACATAAGGATATTAAAGCACCACCAGGGAGACCCATCATCTCTGGGATAGGCTCACTCACGTCGCGACTATCGGAATATATAGATGGTTTTCTACAACCATATGTTGCGGGAGATGCGGTCCTATCTAAGAGATACCACGCAAATTCTTAATGTATTAGAACAGGTAATTTGGCAAGATGACTACAAAATCTGCACTTGTGATGTAACTTCATTATACACATCCATAAAACACGACGATGGAATTGAAGCCATCAATAGGACATTAACAAAAGACCCAACTGTTAAAATAGAACAAAGACGCTTCATTTTAGAAAGTATCAATTTTATTCTGAAGCATAACCTTTTTAAATTTGATGGAACATATTTCCTACAAAAATGTGGCACAGCGATGGGTACGAAATTCGCACCAAGTTATGCCAATCTGTTCATGGACAATTGGGAGACCGATACCATCTGGTCAGAGCATGAATTTGGTGCGGATCTCGTGCTATGGCGAAGATACATCGATGATGTGTTTTTCATCTGGAAAGGTAGTAGTGAAAACTTGAACCATTTCTTAAACTATATTAATACTAATGAGAGGAACTTGGCTTTTACAACTTGCATAGGAAATAACACGGTAGACTTCTTAGACCTTACTATTTACATAGAAGACACCAAACTAAAGACTAAAACTTTCTTCAAAAAAGTGGACTGTAACAACTACCTACTTAACACTAGCTGCCACCACAAAAAATGGTTAAAGAACATACCCCCAGGACAGTTTCGTCGAATTAGGAGAAACTGTAGCGATGACCATATTTATAGGGAACAATCCAATATTCTTAAGAAGCGTTTCATTGCTAAAAACTATGATAACGATAAGATGGATATAGCAATAAGAGAAGTAGGGGAGCTCGAACGTATTGAAATCCTTAAAACTAATCCACCTAAACCCAAAGAAGAGTTCAGCATCGCTTTCTTAACACAGTTTAGTCAGGATGCAGGAAGCATACAACAGATCCTGAATAAACACTGGCATCTCCTACAGGGAGACCCCACCCTGAAAGAGTAACTCCCAGAAAAACCGAAAGTCATCTATAAAAGGGCAGATAACATCAAAAGAAAGTTAGCACCAAGCCTCTTTAGAATGGAGAATAGAACAACAGGCCAGGACTCAAACTGGCTACAAACAGCCAAAGGTTTCCATAGATGTAATACATGCAAAGCATGCAAACAGGGAAGTAAGGAAAAAATTCAGTTCAGCTCTAATACAACAGGAGAACAGTTCAAAACCGGCAGCTTCATTAATTGCAAATCAGAATTCGTAGTCTACCTTTTAAACTGCCCCTGTGGACTCCAATATGTAGGGCGCACCAGTCGACCCCTGCGGGTGCGTATTTTGGAACACCTAGGGAATATCAGACGGAAACTAATGACACATAGTGTCTCTAAGCATTTCGCACTACATCACCAAGGAGATCCGTCGGGCCTTGAATTTAGGGGCATTGAAGTAGTCCCCCCACATTGGAGGGGAGGCGACAGACTGACATCTCTATCAAGAAAAGAAACGTTTTGGATCTACAAATTGAAAAGCCTGGTACCCACAGGCCTCAATGTAGAGATAGACATTGCAGCCTTTCTCTGAACACCCATCAATCTGCTCCAAATCCCCCATTTGTAAACAATTTTTAAACAACTTTTATTTTTTAATATTTTATAAACATCTACTATTCTATAACATCTACTATTTTATTTTATTAAATTTCATTTACATCTACCTCTTTGTTTTAACACACACTGATCCACTTCCTCTCCAATCTCCAATAGGGCGCACGTCCCAAATATGAATCTACCTCGAACCAACCCTTGAGGACCAGAAATGATGCATACCATCGCGACAACCTCTGCAACATGAATTGAAGTTAGAAAGGAGTTATGAAGAATCTGGACTATACGTTTTGAACATTTTGAACTTTTTCACCACATGAGAGCTCCGCGTCGAAATCACCTATACAAGTATTTTTCTAATATCAAATGTCTGTGTAAACCCATGCTCATGCATATTTGATATACTCTCGTCATCCGCTGGAATATACTTTTGCAATATATTTTAAACAATGACTCTACACTTAACTGAATACCGCACTATCCACAGTGTGGTAGAGATAATATTAGGGTTTTGAAGTAGCAATTTCGATATGCGGCCACTTGGTGGCAGCATTGTATTACAAATGAAATATCTTTTAACTAACACGGAGATATTGAGTGGTACATTTTAGATAGCTGAATGAGGAAACCAAGATTTTGGGTGTCTAGGTTGTTCTACCCTTATGTCAGATGTAGTGGCTATAAACAGTTAAGGTTTTTTAACCATCTTGATAATAATAATATTATATTTTTTCCGTCAAATATGTAATTCGTTATAACTTTTGTCACATAAATATATTTTTTGCTGTAATACACTCTGGCACATTTTTAAGTTACTTTAAAGGGATGTGTGCCACACTACCAAGATTGCTTAACTTTTACCATTAGGTTATGACAGTGTTGAGGTAATTTTCACATCCAGCCACATGGTGGCACTATTGTTTTACATATGTAAAGATTTTAACCAACAGAGAATGGTTTAAAAAATACTGCACACGGAGGAACTAAAAGATTCCAAATCACACAAATACCCCAATCAAATTCCAATTTCCACCGTTTTTTATTAAACTTAAAATGCTTCTAAGGACAAATACAATGATCATCTCTAAGTATTTTTTAAAATGTAGTTTTTATAATGTATTGATTTATTTTAATATATGCTTATCTAATTTTAATATATGCTTATCTAACCCATTATTTATATTTACAGGCACATCTCACTATCCCTGACATTAGGGGCTTCCAAAGGTAGCTCCTATAAAGAGATATAACCGTCTAAATTTAAACCATGCCCTTAATCCAGGTGTTTCTCCAATTAAACTAATGGGGGCACCTATAAATGCAGCACACAATGAGCATCCGGCAGGAACCTGACAAAGCTTATTGCGAAACGCGTAGTTCCCTGCCGGAGCTCATTGACAGAGGGACCCAGCACACTGCAGGACATCCGGTTCAGATCCCCCTTTCCGGTTCCGCTGCCGGACGCGCCAGTTGGAGCAAAAAACGGAGGAGGAGATCGTGCAGGAGTGCTCTGAGCGGATGATGCTGGGCAAGTGAATTTTGTATATTCGTTTAGTGTGAGAGTCCTTTTTTGTGTTTGCTTCAGTACATCACATACTGTTTAGTTCATTGTGTTATCGTGTCATATATTGTTTTATACCTTTAAGCACCACAACATGTATGCATAGTGTATGCACATGTCTTCACTGTTAACCCATTAAAGACCTTTAATTCATTTTGACTTTTGGTTTGCACATTGCTTTTTGGTCATTTGGGATACGGGGAGAGGAGACACTCACACACCACACCCATCGGGGGACAACTCTGCTGAAACAACAGGACACCATCCATACAGGACATTACCCTCTGAGGGCAAGGACTCACATCAGGCCGTGTGAGTTTAATGTATATCTGAGACTCCAGTATATGAGTCTGTATTTACCCACACCAGTCAGCGTTGAGGGAGAGTCACCACACAAGCCCGTGTGAGTCACTGGATCCATATATTCTATGTATTCTGTGATTAGTTAGTGGGAACCCACCATCCATCCCACCACCGTCCACTCCTACCCCACCCCCCTACTCCCCCTTCCCACTCCCCCCCTCCCCTTTTTTTCCCCCCCAATCCCCCAATGTGGACATGATACACTAATATCGTGTTTTATTCTTTTATTCTAGTCACCCCGTCACCCCAGTCAGTCACCCCGTCACCCCCCCCCCAGTCAGCCACCCCCCCCCAGTCACCCCCCCCCCCAGCCTCCCCCCCCCCCAGCCCCCCCCCAGTCACCCCCCCCCCAGTCAGTCACCCCTCTCCCCTCCCCCAGTCAGGCTCACCCACCCCTCAGTGTCAGTCACCCCCGTCCCCCTGTCTCCCCCCGTCTCTCCCCTCAGTCAGTCACCCCCCCTCTTCACCCCACTCTCTCTCTGTGTATCACCCCACACTCTGTCTCCCACCTCTCCCCTCTCTCTCCCCCCACACTCTCACTCTCCCCCCCCACACTCTCTCTCTCTCCCCCCACACTCTCTCTCTCCCCCCACACCTCTCTCTCCCCCCCCACACTCTCTCCCCCACACTCTCTCCCCCCACTCTCTCTCTCTCCCCCCACACTCTCTCTCTCCTCCCCCACTCTCTCTCACTCTCTCTCTCTCCCCCCCACACTCTCTCTCTCCCTCACTCCCACACTCGTCTCCCCCCCACACTCTCTCCCCCCCACACTCTCTCTCCCCCCACACTCTCTCTCTCCCCCCACACTCTCTCTCTCCCCCCACTCTCTCTCTCCCCCCCACTCTCTCCCCCCCACACTCTCTCCCCCTCACACTCTCTCCCTCTCCCCCCACACTCTCCTCTCCCCCCACACTCCTCCCTCTCCCCCCCACACTCTCTCTCTCCCCCCACACTCTCTCTCTCCCCCCCCCACACTCTCTCCCTCTCCCCCCACACTCACTCCCTCTCCCCCCCCACTCACTCCTCTCCCCCCCACACTCTCTCTCTCCCCCCCACACTCTCTCTCTCCCCCCCACACTCTCTCTCTCCCCCTCACACTCTCTCCCTCTCCCCCCCACACTCTCTCCCCCCCACACTCTCTCCCCCCCACACTGTCTCCCCCCCACACTCTCCCCCCCACACTCTCTCCCCCCCCACACTCTCTCCCCCCCCCACACTCTCTCCCCCACCCACACTCTCTCTCTCTCCCCCACACACTCTCTCTCTCGCT
>NW_027454689.1:0-64828 GCF_040206685.1 Ascaphus truei
ATCAAGGTCTTGAGCAAGAACCTAAACGGAACATATGTCATTTCTTAATGTCCTGTGGACTAAACTTTGTGAGATACGTGAAAATGCCCTGAAGACTGGCATACAAATGAAAAATGTAGGAGGAGCCCCTGGAATAAGTATGCATTGTAAAATAATTCAATAATAATTGTTATTGCGCAGTCAGGCTTTCAGGTCAAACCAATGAAACATATACCTAATGATGAAATTAGTGTCATGTATAAGGATATGTTAGAGTACTGAGTGTTATCACAGGATTGCAGTTATTAACTGTTAACGCATCTTTCTATCTATAAATTGACATATCTATCGCATGTGAGGCAATCTTAGGTGGGAAATAATTGTACGCTCTCAATGACCACACTCGACCTATTGTCCCCAGATGTTTCCAATCCCATCTTGGTTTGCAGATAATCCTGTGCTCTTCACTAGGATTCATCTATCACCAAATATTTCTATTTCCACCACAACAAAAGCAGTATTAATATAGTTCTTGTTCTGGCATCACGTTTCTCAAGCAACTTCACTTAATAGATACCAACACTGATGCATAGAAAAAGAAGTCTTTTGTTTAGTGCATGAAACGACAATTAGTCATCAGACATTCTATTTTAAAATCTCATTAAATGTCTTGAAGGAGATAAGTGGGTATAATATAATCAGGGATGTGAATGTTTTCGGTGTTTTCCCGGCTACTTGATTCCATGGGCGGAACTAGTCAAGAAAAGAGCTGTCGGGTGGAAAACAGACGTCCCTGGGTGGGCTTGAACCACCAACCTTTCAGTTAACAGCCGAACGCGCTAACCAATTGCGCCACAGAGACCTTGGGTGTTACACTGGCGACACACTTTATTCGAGCTTGGCTAGTCCCACGAATTCGGGTATACCCTTGTGTATTGAGGTTTGTGACTGTTTTCTGCCCGAGTGCATTGAGTTATTTTCCAAGCAGGGATTGAAGCATTTTATTCCCGCTGGCTGCAATACTGCACAGTATATATATATAAACTGCATTACAATTCATGAATTTATGCCATCTGGTAGACACGCGAAGCATTGCAGCCTATTAAATCCTAATCATTATCATTTAACAGATCAGCCGCCCATCAGCCAGGCATGAACCCAGGCTGGGAAGGCAAATGCAACGGGGCTTGTCAGAGGTTAGGAGTGGCGCATTCCAGGTATCTGCCAGGTACATACCGGGTATTTGCTCGAATAAAGTGTGTCGGTGCAGTATGTCGAAAGTGGTTATAATAATGTTCATAATGCACAAACCATGTTGATGATATATTTCCCTACCAAACCTACCATGAATGAGTCCATACTATCTGCATGACGAGTGTGTATATCTGATATGATCTCGTTGGTGTTAAGAGGGGGGTTACCCACACGGGTGCTGAAGATTTACATATATAAAAGCAAGTACATGCCATGTCCCTGAGCTACTGAAGTTGCTCATTTGATCTGTATGGATTTTATTTTTTGAAGTCTAAATGTGTGACTTTCACATTTGACATGAATATCACTGCGAGAAAACATTTCTTTTTCATATGAGATCATGTTTTCGAGCAACTTCCAGTAGGTTTGAAATAGCAATATTCAATCATAATTGTTATTTCACAGTCAGGTCACTGGTAAGAGAGGAGAGATCATGTATTTGGTCCCAAATACACCTCTGGCTGAAGCGTTTGCATGCAGATACACTGCAAGTGGTTGTTTGTGGAACTGCAAGAGAGTCTTTCTAGTTCACAGTTGAATTACCATATTAACTCCCACAATCCATAGCACTGAACCAGCTCCTGCATTTGGCTAGCCACAATTGTAATGAGGGCTTCTTGTGGGCTGGTGGTTTCACTAAGCCAGTAGAAAGTTAACCTTTGCGCAGTGGCAGTATCATAGCCCAAGAGGTTAATCCGAGGCGTGATTATTGCTAGTTAAAAACTTTTCCCAATACCCCGCTGTGATGACTTGCAATATAGTCAGCATTAGCAATTTTTGACAGTCTCACGAGAGACTGATATTTGTGTCTAAATATAGATAATGCCATTCTTTAGGAAACTGTGTAAAGCTGGAACCAGGCAAGATGATAACCACCTACCCCTATGATGCAAAGTATCACTAACAAGAGAATAAAATGCCCTTATGGAGTATGCCACAAGGAAAAGAATTGGCCAAACATTTGTGGAAGACTGTATGGATTACCGCGCTCCTCTTCCCTTTACAAGGGTAACTGCTGCTGGTAAAACCAAAACAAATCCTGCTCTCCTACCAATTTGGGCTCAAATATACTAGTGTCAGGTTTACATTTACAAGGTATATCTCTTTGACAAAGGAGTCATCAGGTTGCATCTTTTGACCAAAACATGATTCAAGCCTGCCCACCTCATCAAGGTCTTGAGCAAGAACCTAAACGGAACATATGTCATTTCTTAATGTCCTGTGGACTAAACTTTGTGAGATACGTGAAAATGCCCTGAAGACTGGCATACAAATGAAAAATGTAGGAGGAGCCCCTGGAATAAGTATGCATTGTAAAATAATTCAATAATAATTGTTATTGCGCAGTCAGGCTTTCAGGTCAAACCAATGAAACATATACCTAATGATGAAATTAGTGTCATGTATAAGGATATGTTAGAGTACTGAGTGTTATCACAGGATTGCAGTTATTAACTGTTAACGCATCTTTCTATCTATAAATTGACATATCTATCGCATGTGAGGCAATCTTAGGTGGGAAATAATTGTACGCTCTCAATGACCACACTCGACCTATTGTCCCCAGATGTTTCCAATCCCATCTTGGTTTGCAGATAATCCTGTGCTCTTCACTAGGATTCATCTATCACCAAATATTTCTATTTCCACCACAACAAAAGCAGTATTAATATAGTTCTTGTTCTGGCATCACGTTTCTCAAGCAACTTCACTTAATAGATACCAACACTGATGCATAGAAAAAGAAGTCTTTTGTTTGGTGCATGAAACGACAATTAGTCATCAGACATTCTATTTTAAAATCTCATTAAATGTCTTGAAGGAGATAAGTGGGTATAATATAATCAGGGATGTGAATGTTTTCGGGGTTTTCCCGGCTACTTGATTCCATGGGCGGAACTAGTCAAGAAAAGAGCTGTCGGGTGGAAAACAGACGTCCCTGGGTGGGCTTGAACCACCAACCTTTCAGTTAACAGCCGAAAGCGCTAACCAATTGCGCCACAGAGACCTTGGGTGTTATGTCGAAAGTGGTTATAATAATGTTCATAATGCACAAACCATGTTGATGATATATTTCCCTACCAAACCTACCATGAATGAGTCCATACTATCTGCATGACGAGTGTGTATATCTGATATGATCTCGTTGGTGTTAAGAGGGGGTTACCCACCCGGGTGCTGAAGATTTACATATATAAAAGCAAGTACATGCCATGTCCCTGAGCTACTGAAGTTGCTCATTTGATCTGTATGGATTTTATTTTTTGAAGTCTAAATGTGTGACTTTCACATTTGACATGAATATCACTGCGAGAAAACATTTCTTTTTCATATGAGATCATGTTTTCGAGCAACTTCCAGTAGGTTTGAAATAGCAATATTCAATCATAATTGTTATTTCACAGTCAGGTCACTGGTAAGAGAGGAGAGATCATGTATTTGGTCCCAAATACACCTCTGGCTGAAGCGTTTGCATGCAGATACACTGCAAGTGGTTGTTTGTGGAACTGCAAGAGAGTCTTTCTAGTTCACAGTTGAATTACCATATTAACTCCCACAATCCATAGCACTGAACCAGCTCCTGCATTTGGCTAGCCACAATTGTAATGAGGGCTTCTTGTGGGCTGGTGGTTTCACTAAGCCAGTAGAAAGTTAACCTTTGCGCAGTGGCAGTATCATAGCCCAAGAGGTTAATCCGAGGCGTGATTATTGCTAGTTGAAAACTTTTCCCAATACCCCGCTGTGATGACTTGCAATATAGTCAGCATTAGCAATTTTTGTATGTCTCACGAGAGACTGATATTTGTGTCTAAATATAGATAATGCCATTCTTTAGGAAACTGTGTAAAGCTGGAACCAGGCAAGATGATAACCACCTACCCCTATGATGCAAAGTATCACTAACAAGAGAATAAAATGCCCCTATGGAGTATGCCACAAGGAAAAGAATTGGCCAAACATTTGTGGAAGACTGTATGGATTACCGCGCTCCTCTTCCCTTTACAAGGGTAACTGCTGCTGGTAAAACCAAAACAAATCCTGCTCTCCTACCAATTTGGGCTCAAATATACTAGTATCAGGTTTACATTTACAAGGTATGTCTCTTTGACAAAGGAGTCATCAGGTTGCATCTTTTGACCAAAACATGATTCAAGCCTGCCCACCTCATCAAGGTCTTGAGCAAGAACCTAAACGGAACATATGTCATTTCTTAATGTCCTGTGGACTAAACTTTGTGAGATACGTGAAAATGCCCTGAAGACTGGCATACAAATGAAAAATGTAGGAGGAGCCCCTGGAATAAGTATGCATTGTAAAATAATTCAATAATAATTGTTATTGCGCAGTCAGGCTTTCAGGTCAAACCAATGAAACATATACCTAATGATGAAATTAGTGTCATGTATAAGGATATGTTAGAGTACTGAGTGTTATCACAGGATTGCAGTTATTAACTGTTAACGCATCTTTCTATCTATAAATTGACATATCTATCGCATGTGAGGCAATCTTAGGTGGGAAATAATTGTACGCTCTCAATGACCACTCTCGACCTATTGTCCCCAGATATTTCCAATCCCATCTTGGTTTGCAGATAATCCTGTGCTCTTCACTAGGATTCATCTATCACCAAATATTTCTATTTCCACCACAACAAAAGCAGTATTAATATAGTTCTTGTTCTGGCATCACGTTTCTCAAGCAACTTCACTTAATAGATACCAACACTGATGCATAGAAAAAGAAGTCTTTTGTTTAGTGCATGAAACGACAATTAGTCATCAGACATTCTATTTTAAAATCTCATTAAATGTCTTGAAGGAGATAAGTGGGTATAATATAATCAGGGATGTGAATGTTTTCGGTGTTTTCCCGGCTACTTGATTCCATGGGCGGAACTAGTCAAGAAAAGAGCTGTCGGGTGGAAAACAGACGTCCCTGGGTGGGCTTGAACCACCAACCTTTCGGTTAACAGCCGAACGCGCTAACCAATTGCGCCACAGAGACCTTGGGTGTTATGTCGAAAGTGGTTATAATAATGTTCATAATGCACAAACCATGTTGATGATATATTTCCCTACCAAACCTACCATGAATGAGTCCATACTATCTGCATGACGAGTGTGTATATCTGATATGATCTCGTTGGTGTTAAGAGGGGGTTACCCACCCGGGTGCTGAAGATTTACATATATAAAAGCAAGTACATGCCATGTCCCTGAGCTACTGAAGTTGCTCATTTGATCTGTATGGATTTTATTTTTTGAAGTCTAAATGTGTGACTTTCACATTTGACATGAATATCACTGCGAGAAAACATTTCTTTTTCATATGAGATCATGTTTTCGAGCAACTTCCAGTAGGTTTGAAATAGCAATATTCAATCATAATTGTTATTTCACAGTCAGGTCACTGGTAAGAGAGGAGAGATCATGTATTTGGTCCCAAATACACCTCTGGCTGAAGCGTTTGCATGCAGATACACTGCAAGTGGTTGTTTGTGGAACTGCAAGAGAGTCTTTCTAGTTCACAGTTGAATTACCATATTAACTCCCACAATCCATAGCACTGAACCAGCTCCTGCATTTGGCTAGCCACAATTGTAATGAGGGCTTCTTGTGGGCTGGTGGTTTCACTAAGCCAGTAGAAAGTTAACCTTTGCGCAGTGGCAGTATCATAGCCCAAGAGGTTAATCCGAGGCGTGATTATTGCTAGTTGAAAACTTTTCCCAATACCCCGCTGTGATGACTTGCAATATAGTCAGCATTAGCAATTTTTGTATGTCTCACGAGAGACTGATATTTGTGTCTAAATATAGATAATGCCATTCTTTAGGAAACTGTGTAAAGCTGGAACCAGGCAAGATGATAACCACCTACCCCTATGATGCAAAGTATCACTAACAAGAGAATAAAATGCCCCTATGGAGTATGCCACAAGGAAAAGAATTGGCCAAACATTTGTGGAAGACTGTATGGATTACCGCGCTCCTCTTCCCTTTACAAGGGTAACTGCTGCTGGTAAAACCAAAACAAATCCTGCTCTCCTACCAATTTGGGCTCAAATATACTAGTATCAGGTTTACATTTACAAGGTATGTCTCTTTGACAAAGGAGTCATCAGGTTGCATCTTTTGACCAAAACATGATTCAAGCCTGCCCACCTCATCAAGGTCTTGAGCAAGAACCTAAACGGAACATATGTCATTTCTTAATGTCCTGTGGACTAAACTTTGTGAGATACGTGAAAATGCCCTGAAGACTGGCATACAAATGAAAAATGTAGGAGGAGCCCCTGGAATAAGTATGCATTGTAAAATAATTCAATAATAATTGTTATTGCGCAGTCAGGCTTTCAGGTCAAACCAATGAAACATATACCTAATGATGAAATTAGTGTCATGTATAAGGATATGTTAGAGTACTGAGTGTTATCACAGGATTGCAGTTATTAACTGTTAACGCATCTTTCTATCTATAAATTGACATATCTATCGCATGTGAGGCAATCTTAGGTGGGAAATAATTGTACGCTCTCAATGACCACACTCGACCTATTGTCCCCAGATATTTCCAATCCCATCTTGGTTTGCAGATAATCCTGTGCTCTTCACTAGGATTCATCTATCACCAAATATTTCTATTTCCACCACAACAAAAGCAGTATTAATATAGTTCTTGTTCTGGCATCACGTTTCTCAAGCAACTTCACTTAATAGATACCAACACTGATGCATAGAAAAAGAAGTCTTTTGTTTAGTGCATGAAACGACAATTAGTCATCAGACATTCTATTTTAAAATCTCATTAAATGTCTTGAAGGAGATAAGTGGGTATAATATAATCAGGGATGTGAATGTTTTCGGTGTTTTCCCGGCTACTTGATTCCATGGGCGGAACTAGTCAAGAAAAGAGCTGTCGGGTGGAAAACAGACGTCCCTGGGTGGGCTTGAACCACCAACCTTTCGGTTAACAGCCGAACGCGCTAACCAATTGCGCCACAGAGACCTTGGGTGTTATGTCGAAAGTGGTTATAATAATGTTCATAATGCACAAACCATGTTGATGATATATTTCCCTACCAAACCTACCATGAATGAGTCCATACTATCTGCATGACGAGTGTGTATATCTGATATGATCTCGTTGGTGTTAAGAGGGGGTTACCCACCCGGGTGCTGAAGATTTACATATATAAAAGCAAGTACATGCCATGTCCCTGAGCTACTGAAGTTGCTCTTTTGATATGTATGGATTTTATTTTTTGAAGTCTAAATGTGTGACTTTCACATTTGACATGAATATCACTGCGAGAAAACATTTCTTTTTCATATGAGATCATGTTTTCGAGCAACTTCCAGTAGGTTTGAAATAGCAATATTCAATCATAATTGTTATTTCACAGTCAGGTCACTGGTAAGAGAGGAGAGATCATGTATTTGGTCCCAAATACACCTCTGGCTGAAGCGTTTGCATGCAGATACACTGCAAGTGGTTGTTTGTGGAACTGCAAGAGAGTCTTTCTAGTTCACAGTTGAATTACCATATTAACTCCCACAATCCATAGCACTGAACCAGCTCCTGCATTTGGCTAGCCACAATTGTAATGAGGGCTTCTTGTGGGCTGGTGGTTTCACTAAGCCAGTAGAAAGTTAACCTTTGCGCAGTGGCAGTATCATAGCCCAAGAGGTTAATCCGAGGCGTGATTATTGCTAGTTGAAAACTTTTCCCAATACCCCGCTGTGATGACTTGCAATATAGTCAGCATTAGCAATTTTTGACAGTCTCACGAGAGACTGATATTTGTGTCTAAATATAGATAATGCCATTCTTTAGGAAACTGTGTAAAGCTGGAACCAGGCAAGATGATAACCACCTACCCCTATGATGCAAAGTATCACTAACAAGAGAATAAAATGCCCTTATGGAGTATGCCACAAGGAAAAGAATTGGCCAAACATTTGTGGAAGACTGTATGGATTACCGCGCTCCTCTTCCCTTTACAAGGGTAACTGCTGCTGGTAAAACCAAAACAAATCCTGCTCTCCTACCAATTTGGGCTCAAATATACTAGTATCAGGTTTACATTTACAAGGTATGTCTCTTTGACAAAGGAGTCATCAGGTTGCATCTTTTGACCAAAACATGATTCAAGCCTGCCCACCTCATCAAGGTCTTGAGCAAGAACCTAAACGGAACATATGTCATTTCTTAATGTCCTGTGGACTAAACTTTGTGAGATACGTGAAAATGCCCTGAAGACTGGCATACAAATGAAAAATGTAGGAGGAGCCCCTGGAATAAGTATGCATTGTAAAATAATTCAATAATAATTGTTATTGCGCAGTCAGGCTTTCAGGTCAAACCAATGAAACATATACCTAATGATGAAATTAGTGTCATGTATAAGGATATGTTAGAGTACTGAGTGTTATCACAGGATTGCAGTTATTAACTGTTAACGCATCTTTCTATCTATAAATTGACATATCTATCGCATGTGAGGCAATCTTAGGTGGGAAATAATTGTACGCTCTCAATGACCACACTCGACCTATTGTCCCCAGATGTTTCCAATCCCATCTTGGTTTGCAGATAATCCTGTGCTCTTCACTAGGATTCATCTATCACCAAATATTTCTATTTCCACCACAACAAAAGCAGTATTAATATAGTTCTTGTTCTGGCATCACGTTTCTCAAGCAACTTCACTTAATAGATACCAACACTGATGCATAGAAAAAGAAGTCTTTTGTTTAGTGCATGAAACGACAATTAGTCATCAGACATTCTATTTTAAAATCTCATTAAATGTCTTGAAGGAGATAAGTGGGTATAATATAATCAGGGATGTGAATGTTTTCGGTGTTTTCCCGGCTACTTGATTCCATGGGCGGAACTAGTCAAGAAAAGAGCTGTCGGGTGGAAAACAGACGTCCCTGGGTGGGCTTGAACCACCAACCTTTCAGTTAACAGCCGAACACGCTAACCAATTGCGCCACAGAGACCTTGGGTGTTACACTGGCGACACACTTTATTCGAGCTTGGCTAGTCCCACGAATTCGGGTATACCCTTGTGTATTGAGGTTTGTGACTGTTTTCTGCCCGAGTGCATTGAGTTATTTTCCAAGCAGGGATTGAAGCATTTTATTCCCGCTGGCTGCAATACTGCACAGTATATATATATAAACTGCATTACAATTCATGAATTTATGCCATCTGGTAGACACGCGAAGCATTGCAGCCTATTAAATCCTAATCATTATCATTTAACAGATCAGCCGCCCATCAGCCAGGCATGAACCCAGGCTGGGAAGGCAAATGCAACGGGGCTTGTCAGAGGTTAGGAGTGGCGCATTCCAGGTATCTGCCAGGTACATACCGGGTATTTGCTCGAATAAAGTGTGTCGGTGCAGTATGTCGAAAGTGGTTATAATAATGTTCATAATGCACAAACCATGTTGATGATATATTTCCCTACCAAACCTACCATGAATGAGTCCATACTATCTGCATGACGAGTGTGTATATCTGATATGATCTCGTTGGTGTTAAGAGGGGGTTACCCACACGGGTGCTGAAGATTTACATATATAAAAGCAAGTACATGCCATGTCCCTGAGCTACTGAAGTTGCTCATTTGATCTGTATGGATTTTATTTTTTGAAGTCTAAATGTGTGACTTTCACATTTGACATGAATATCACTGCGAGAAAACATTTCTTTTTCATATGAGATCATGTTTTCGAGCAACTTCCAGTAGGTTTGAAATAGCAATATTCAATCATAATTGTTATTTCACAGTCAGGTCACTGGTAAGAGAGGAGAGATCATGTATTTGGTCCCAAATACACCTCTGGCTGAAGCGTTTGCATGCAGATACACTGCAAGTGGTTGTTTGTGGAACTGCAAGAGAGTCTTTCTAGTTCACAGTTGAATTACCATATTAACTCCCACAATCCATAGCACTGAACCAGCTCCTGCATTTGGCTAGCCACAATTGTAATGAGGGCTTCTTGTGGGCTGGTGGTTTCACTAAGCCAGTAGAAAGTTAACCTTTGCGCAGTGGCAGTATCATAGCCCAAGAGGTTAATCCGAGGCGTGATTATTGCTAGTTGAAAACTTTTCCCAATACCCCGCTGTGATGACTTGCAATATAGTCAGCATTAGCAATTTTTGACAGTCTCACGAGAGACTGATATTTGTGTCTAAATATAGATAATGCCATTCTTTAGGAAACTGTGTAAAGCTGGAACCAGGCAAGATGATAACCACCTACCCCTATGATGCAAAGTATCACTAACAAGAGAATAAAATGCCCTTATGGAGTATGCCACAAGGAAAAGAATTGGCCAAACATTTGTGGAAGACTGTATGGATTACCGCGCTCCTCTTCCCTTTACAAGGGTAACTGCTGCTGGTAAAACCAAAACAAATCCTGCTCTCCTACCAATTTGGGCTCAAATATACTAGTGTCAGGTTTACATTTACAAGGTATATCTCTTTGACAAAGGAGTCATCAGGTTGCATCTTTTGACCAAAACATGATTCAAGCCTGCCCACCTCATCAAGGTCTTGAGCAAGAACCTAAACGGAACATATGTCATTTCTTAATGTCCTGTGGACTAAACTTTGTGAGATACGTGAAAATGCCCTGAAGACTGGCATACAAATGAAAAATGTAGGAGGAGCCCCTGGAATAAGTATGCATTGTAAAATAATTCAATAATAATTGTTATTGCGCAGTCAGGCTTTCAGGTCAAACCAATGAAACATATACCTAATGATGAAATTAGTGTCATGTATAAGGATATGTTAGAGTACTGAGTGTTATCACAGGATTGCAGTTATTAACTGTTAACGCATCTTTCTATCTATAAATTGACATATCTATCGCATGTGAGGCAATCTTAGGTGGGAAATAATTGTACGCTCTCAATGACCACACTCGACCTATTGTCCCCAGATGTTTCCAATCCCATCTTGGTTTGCAGATAATCCTGTGCTCTTCACTAGGATTCATCTATCACCAAATATTTCTATTTCCACCACAACAAAAGCAGTATTAATATAGTTCTTGTTCTGGCATCACGTTTCTCAAGCAACTTCACTTAATAGATACCAACACTGATGCATAGAAAAAGAAGTCTTTTGTTTAGTGCATGAAACGCCAATTAGTCATCAGACATTCTATTTTAAAATCTCATTAAATGTCTTGAAGGAGATAAGTGGGTATAATATAATCAGGGATGTGAATGTTTTCGGGGTTTTCCCGGCTACTTGATTCCATGGGCGGAACTAGTCAAGAAAAGAGCTGTCGGGTGGAAAACAGACGTCCCTGGGTGGGCTTGAACCACCAACCTTTCAGTTAACAGCCGAACGCGCTAACCAAATGCGCCACAGAGACCTTGGGTGTTATGTCGAAAGTGGTTATAATAATGTTCATAATGCACAAACCATGTTGATGATATATTTCCCTACCAAACCTACCATGAATGAGTCCATATTATCTGCATGACGAGTGTGTATATCTGATATGATCTCGTTGGTGTTAAGAGGGGGTTACCCAGCCGGGTGCTGAAGATTTACATATATAAAAGCAAGTACATGCCATGTCCCTGAGCTACTGAAGTTGCTCATTTGATCTGTATGGATTTTATTTTTTGAAGTCTAAATGTGTGACTTTCACATTTGACATGAATATCACTGCGAGAAAACATTTCTTTTTCATATGAGATCATGTTTTCGAGCAACTTCCAGTAGGTTTGAAATAGCAATATTCAATCATAATTGTTATTTCACAGTCAGGTCACTGGTAAGAGAGGAGAGATCATGTATTTGGTCCCAAATACACCTCTGGCTGAAGCGTTTGCATGCAGATACACTGCAAGTGGTTGTTTGTGGAACTGCAAGAGAGTCTTTCTAGTTCACAGTTGAATTACCATATTAACTCTCACAATCCATAGCACTGAACCAGCTCCTGCATTTGGCTAGCCACAATTGTAATGAGGGCTTCTTGTGGGCTGGTGGTTTCACTAAGCCAGTAGAAAGTTAACCTTTGCGCAGTGGCAGTATCATAGCCCAAGAGGTTAATCCGAGGCGTGATTATTGCTAGTTGAAAACTTTTCCCAATACCCCGCTGTGATGACTTGCAATATAGTCAGCATTAGCAATTTTTGACAGTCTCACGAGAGACTGATATTTGTGTCTAAATATAGATAATGCCATTCTTTAGGAAACTGTGTAAAGCTGGAACCAGGCAAGATGATAACCACCTACCCCTATGATGCAAAGTATCACTAACAAGAGAATAAAATGCCCTTATGGAGTATGCCACAAGGAAAAGAATTGGCCAAACATTTGTGGAAGACTGTATGGATTACCGCGCTCCTCTTCCCTTTACAAGGGTAACTGCTGCTGGTAAAACCAAAACAAATCCTGCTCTCCTACCAATTTGGGCTCAAATATACTAGTATCAGGTTTACATTTACAAGGTATGTCTCTTTGACAAAGGAGTCATCAGGTTGCATCTTTTGACCAAAACATGATTCAAGCCTGCCCACCTCATCAAGGTCTTGAGCAAGAACCTAAACGGAACATATGTCATTTCTTAATGTCCTGTGGACTAAACTTTGTGAGATACGTGAAAATGCCCTGAAGACTGGCATACAAATGAAAAATGTAGGAGGAGCCCCTGGAATAAGTATGCATTGTAAAATAATTCAATAATAATTGTTATTGCGCAGTCAGGCTTTCAGGTCAAACCAATGAAACATATACCTAATGATGAAATTAGTGTCATGTATAAGGATATGTTAGAGTACTGAGTGTTATCACAGGATTGCAGTTATTAACTGTTAACGCATCTTTCTATCTATAAATTGACATATCTATCGCATGTGAGGCAATCTTAGGTGGGAAATAATTGTACGCTCTCAATGACCACACTCGACCTATTGTCCCCAGATGTTTCCAATCCCATCTTGGTTTGCAGATAATCCTGTGCTCTTCACTAGGATTCATCTATCACCAAATATTTCTATTTCCACCACAACAAAAGCAGTATTAATATAGTTCTTGTTCTGGCATCACGTTTCTCAAGCAACTTCACTTAATAGATACCAACACTGATGCATAGAAAAAGAAGTCTTTTGTTTAGTGCATGAAACGACAATTAGTCATCAGACATTCTATTTTAAAATCTCATTAAATGTCTTGAAGGAGATAAGTGGGTATAATATAATCAGGGATGTGAATGTTTTCGGGGTTTTCCCGGCTACTTGATTCCATGGGCGGAACTAGTCAAGAAAAGAGCTGTCGGGTGGAAAACAGACGTCCCTGGGTGGGCTTGAACCACCAACCTTTCGGTTAACAGCCGAACGCACTAACCAATTGTGCCACAGAGACCTTGGGTGTTATGTCGAAAGTGGTTATAATAATGTTCATAATGCACAAACCATGTTGATGATATATTTCCCTACCAAACCTACCATGAATGAGTCCATACTATCTGCATGACGAGTGTGTATATCTGATATGATCTCGTTGGTGTTAAGAGGGGGTTACCCACCCGGGTGCTGAAGATTTACATATATAAAAGCAAGTACATGCCATGTCCCTGAGCTACTGAAGTTGCTCATTTGATCTGTATGGATTTTATTTTTTGAAGTCTAAATGTGTGACTTTCACATTTGACATGAATATCACTGCGAGAAAACATTTCTTTTTCATATGAGATCATGTTTTCGAGCAACTTCCAGTAGGTTTGAAATAGCAATATTCAATCATAATTGTTATTTCACAGTCAGGTCACTGGTAAGAGAGGAGAGATCATGTATTTGGTCCCAAATACACCTCTGGCTGAAGCGTTTGCATGCAGATACACTGCAAGTGGTTGTTTGTGGAACTGCAAGAGAGTCTTTCTAGTTCACAGTTGAATTACCATATTAACTCCCACAATCCATAGCACTGAACCAGCTCCTGCATTTGGCTAGCCACAATTGTAATGAGGGCTTCTTGTGGGCTGGTGGTTTCACTAAGCCAGTAGAAAGTTAACCTTTGCGCAGTGGCAGTATCATAGCCCAAGAGGTTAATCCGAGGCGTGATTATTGCTAGTTGAAAACTTTTCCCAATACCCCGCTGTGATGACTTGCAATATAGTCAGCATTAGCAATTTTTGACAGTCTCACGAGAGACTGATATTTGTGTCTAAATATAGATAATGCCATTCTTTAGGAAACTGTGTAAAGCTGGAACCAGGCAAGATGATAACCACCTACCCCTATGATGCAAAGTATCACTAACAAGAGAATAAAATGCCCCTATGGAGTATGCCACAAGGAAAAGAATTGGCCAAACATTTGTGGAAGACTGTATGGATTACCGCGCTCCTCTTCCCTTTACAAGGGTAACTGCTGCTGGTAAAACCAAAACAAATCCTGCTCTCCTACCAATTTGGGCTCAAATATACTAGTATCAGGTTTACATTTACAAGGTATGTCTCTTTGACAAAGGAGTCATCAGGTTGCATCTTTTGACCAAAACATGATTCAAGCCTGCCCACCTCATCAAGGTCTTGAGCAAGAACCTAAACGGAACATATGTCATTTCTTAATGTCTTGTGGACTAAACTTTGTGAGATACGTGAAAATGCCCTGAAGACTGGCATACAAATGAAAAATGTAGGAGGAGCCCCTGGAATAAGTATGCATTGTAAAATAATTCAATAATAATTGTTATTGCGCAGTCAGGCTTTCAGGTCAAACCAATGAAACATATACCTAATGATGAAATTAGTGTCATGTATAAGGATATGTTAGAGTACTGAGTGTTATCACAGGATTGCAGTTATTAACTGTTAACGCATCTTTCTATCTATAAATTGACATATCTATCGCATGTGAGGCAATCTTAGGTGGGAAATAATTGTACGCTCTCAATGACCACACTCGACCTATTGTCCCCAGATATTTCCAATCCCATCTTGGTTTGCAGATAATCCTGTGCTCTTCACTAGGATTCATCTATCACCAAATATTTCTATTTCCACCACAACAAAAGCAGTATTAATATAGTTCTTGTTCTGGCATCACGTTTCTCAAGCAACTTCACTTAATAGATACCAACACTGATGAATAGAAAAAGAAGTCTTTTGTTTAGTGCATGAAACGACAATTAGTCATCAGACATTCTATTTTAAAATCTCATTAAATGTCTTGAAGGAGATAAGTGGGTATAATATAATCAGGGATGTGAATGTTTTCGGGGTTTTCCCGGCTACTTGATTCCATGGGCGGAACTAGTCAAGAAAAGAGCTGATGGGTGGAAAACAGACGTCCCTGGGTGGGCTTGAACCACCAACCTTTCGGTTAACAGCCGAACGCGCTAACCAATTGCGCCACAGAGACCTTGGGTGTTTTGTCGAAAGTGGTTATAATAATGTTCATAATGCACAAACCATGTTGATGATATATTTCCCTACCAAACCTACCATGAATGAGTCCATACTATCTGCATGACGAGTGTGTATATCTGATATGATCTCGTTGGTGTTAAGAGGGGGTTACCCACCCGGGTGCTGAAGATTTACATATATAAAAGCAAGTACATGCCATGTCCCTGAGCTACTGAAGTTGCTCATTTGATCTGTATGGATTTTATTTTTTGAAGTCTAAATGTGTGACTTTCACATTTGACATGAATATCACTGAACCAGCTCCTGCATTAGGCTAGCCACCACTGTAATGAGGGCTTCTTGTGGGCTGGTGGTTTCACTAAGCCAGTAGAAAGTTAACTTTGCGCAGTGGCAGTATCATAGCCCATGAGGTTAATCCGAGGCGTGATTATTGCTAGTTGAAAACTTTTCCCAATATCCCGCTGTGATGAATTGCAATATAGTCAGCATTAGCAATTTTTGACAGTCTCACGAGAGACTGATATTTGTGTCTAAATATAGATAATGCCATTCTTTAGGAAACTGTGTAAAGCTGGAACCAGGCAAGATGATAACCACCTACCCCTATGATGCAAAGTATCACTAACAAGAGAATAAAATGCCCTTATGGAGTATGCCACAAGGAAAAGAATTGGCCAAACATTTGTGGAAGACTGTATGGATTACCGCGCTCCTCTTCCCTTTACAAGGGTAACTGCTGCTGGTAAAACCAAAACAAATCCTGCTCTCCTACCAATTTGGGCTCAAATATACTAGTGTCAGGTTTACATTTACAAGGTATGTCTCTTTGACAAAGGAGTCATCAGGTTGCATCTTTTGACCAAAACATGATTCAAGCCTGCCCACCTCATCAAGGTCTTGAGCAAGAACCTAAACGGAACATATGTCATTTCTTAATGTCCTGTGGACTAAACTTTGTGAGATACGTGAAAATGCCCTGAAGACTGGCATACAAATGAAAAATGTAGGAGGAGCCCCTGGAATAAGTATGCATTGTAAAATAATTCAATAATAATTGTTATTGCGCAGTCAGGCTTTCAGGTCAAACCAATGAAACATATACCTAATGATGAAATTAGTGTCATGTATAAGGATATGTTAGAGTACTGAGTGTTATCACAGGATTGCAGTTATTAACTGTTAACGCATCTTTCTATCTATAAATTGACATATCTATCGCATGTGAGGCAATCTTAGGTGGGAAATAATTGTACGCTCTCAATGACCACACTCGACCTATTGTCCCCAGATGTTTCCAATCCCATCTTGGTTTGCAGATAATCCTGTGCTCTTCACTAGGATTCATCTATCACCAAATATTTCTATTTCCACCACAACAAAAGCAGTATTAATATAGTTCTTGTTCTGGCATCACGTTTCTCAAGCAACTTCACTTAATAGATACCAACACTGATGCATAGAAAAAGAAGTCTTTTGTTTAGTGCATGAAACGACAATTAGTCATCAGACATTCTATTTTAAAATCTCATTAAATGTCTTGAAGGAGATAAGTGGGTATAATATAATCAGGGATGTGAATGTTTTCGGGGTTTTCCCGGCTACTTGATTCCATGGGCGGAACTAGTCAAGAAAAGAGCTGTCGGGTGGAAAACAGACGTCCCTGGGTGAGCTTGAACCACCAACCTTTCGGTTAACAGCCGAACGCACAAACCAATTGTGCCACAGAGACCTTGGGTGTTATGTCGAAAGTTGCTCATTTGATCTGTATGGATTTTATTTTTTGAAGTCTAAATGTGTGACTTTCACATTTGACATGAATATCACTGCGAGAAAACATTTCTTTTTCATATGAGATCATGTTTTCGAGCAACTTCCAGTAGGTTTGAAATAGCAATATTCAATCATAATTGTTATTTCACAGTCAGGTCACTGGTAAGAGAGGAGAGATCATGTATTTGGTCCCAAATACACCTCTGGTTGAAGCGTTTGCATGCAGATACACTGCAAGTGGTTGTTTGTGGAACTGCAAGAGAGTCTTTCTAGTTCACAGTTGAATTACCATATTAACTCCCACAATCCATAGCACTGAACCAGCTCCTGCATTTGGCTAGCCACCATTGTAATGAGGGCTTCTTGTGGGCTGGTGGTTTCACTAAGCCAGTAGAAAGTTAACTTTGCGCAGTGGCAGTATCATAGCCCATGAGGTTAATCCGAGGCGTGATTATTGCTAGTTGAAAACTTTTCCCAATACCCCGCTGTGATGACTTGCAATATAGTCAGCATTAGCAATTTTTGTATGTCTCACGAGAGACTGATATTTGTGTCTAAATATAGATAATGCCATTCTTTAGGAAACTGTGTAAAGCTGGAACCAGGCAAGATGATAACCACCTACCCCTATGATGCAAAGTATCACTAACAAGAGAATAAAATGCCCTTATGGAGTATGCCACAAGGAAAAGAATTGGCCAAACATTTGTGGAAGACTGTATGGATTACCGCGCTCCTCTTCCCTTTACAAGGGTAACTGCTGCTGGTAAAACCAAAACAAATCCTGCTCTCCTACCAATTTGGGCTCAAATATACTAGTGTCGGGTTTACATTTACAAGGTATGTCTCTTTGACAAAGGAGTCATCAGGTTGCATCTTTTGACCAAAACATGATTCAAGCCTGCCCACCTCATCAAGGTCTTGAGCAAGAACCTAAACGGAACATATGTCATTTCTTAATGTCCTGTGGACTAAACTTTGTGAGATACGTGAAAATGCCCTGAAGACTGGCATACAAATGAAAAATGTAGGAGGAGCCCCTGGAATAAGTATGCATTGTAAAATAATTCAATAATAATTGTTATTGCGCAGTCAGGCTTTCAGGTCAAACCAATGAAACATATACCTAATGATGAAATTAGTGTCATGTATAAGGATATGTTAGAGTACTGAGTGTTATCACAGGATTGCAGTTATTAACTGTTAACGCATCTTTCTATCTATAAATTGACATATCTATCGCATGTGAGGCAATCTTAGGTGGGAAATAATTGTACGCTCTCAATGACCACACTCGACCTATTGTCCCCAGATGTTTCCAATCCCATCTTGGTTTGCAGATAATCCTGTGCTCTTCACTAGGATTCATCTATCACCAAATATTTCTATTTCCACCACAACAAAAGCAGTATTAATATAGTTCTTGTTCTGGCATCACGTTTCTCAAGCAACTTCACTTAATAGATACCAACACTGATGCATAGAAAAAGAAGTCTTTTGTTTAGTGCATGAAACGACAATTAGTCATCAGACATTCTATTTTAAAATCTCATTAAATGTCTTGAAGGAGATAAGTGGGTATAATATAATCAGGGATGTGAATGTTTTCGGGGTTTTCCCGGCTACTTGATTCCATGGGCGGAACTAGTCAAGAAAAGAGCTGATGGGTGGAAAACAGACGTCCCTGGGTGGGCTTGAACCACCAACCTTTCGGTTAACAGCCGAACGCGCTAACCAATTGCGCCACAGAGACCTTGGGTGTTTTGTCGAAAGTGGTTATAATAATGTTCATAATGCACAAACCATGTTGATGATATATTTCCCTACCAAACCTACCATGAATGAGTCCATACTATCTGCATGACGAGTGTGTATATCTGATATGATCTCGTTGGTGTTAAGAGGGGGTTACCCACCCGGGTGCTGAAGATTTACATATATAAAAGCAAGTACATGCCATGTCCCTGAGCTACTGAAGTTGCTCATTTGATCTGTATGGATTTTATTTTTTGAAGTCTAAATGTGTGACTTTCACATTTGACATGAATATCACTGAACCAGCTCCTGCATTAGGCTAGCCACCACTGTAATGAGGGCTTCTTGTGGGCTGGTGGTTTCACTAAGCCAGTAGAAAGTTAACTTTGCGCAGTGGCAGTATCATAGCCCATGAGGTTAATCCGAGGCGTGATTATTGCTAGTTGAAAACTTTTCCCAATATCCCGCTGTGATGAATTGCAATATAGTCAGCATTAGCAATTTTTGACAGTCTCACGAGAGACTGATATTTGTGTCTAAATATAGATAATGCCATTCTTTAGGAAACTGTGTAAAGCTGGAACCAGGCAAGATGATAACCACCTACCCCTATGATGCAAAGTATCACTAACAAGAGAATAAAATGCCCTTATGGAGTATGCCACAAGGAAAAGAATTGGCCAAACATTTGTGGAAGACTGTATGGATTACCGCGCTCCTCTTCCCTTTACAAGGGTAACTGCTGCTGGTAAAACCAAAACAAATCCTGCTCTCCTACCAATTTGGGCTCAAATATACTAGTGTCAGGTTTACATTTACAAGGTATGTCTCTTTGACAAAGGAGTCATCAGGTTGCATCTTTTGACCAAAACATGATTCAAGCCTGCCCACCTCATCAAGGTCTTGAGCAAGAACCTAAACGGAACATATGTCATTTCTTAATGTCCTGTGGACTAAACTTTGTGAGATACGTGAAAATGCCCTGAAGACTGGCATACAAATGAAAAATGTAGGAGGAGCCCCTGGAATAAGTATGCATTGTAAAATAATTCAATAATAATTGTTATTGCGCAGTCAGGCTTTCAGGTCAAACCAATGAAACATATACCTAATGATGAAATTAGTGTCATGTATAAGGATATGTTAGAGTACTGAGTGTTATCACAGGATTGCAGTTATTA
Organism: Ascaphus truei; assembly: GCF_040206685.1. Taxonomy (NCBI): domain Eukaryota; kingdom Metazoa; phylum Chordata; class Amphibia; order Anura; family Ascaphidae; genus Ascaphus; species Ascaphus truei. The sequence goes on from NW_027454689.1 coordinate 20,355, forward strand.
ACTGTTAACGCATCTTTCTATCTATAAATTGACATATCTATCGCATGTGAGGCAATCTTAGGTGGGAAATAATTGTACGCTCTCAATGACCACACTCGACCTATTGTCCCCAGATGTTTCCAATCCCATCTTGGTTTGCAGATAATCCTGTGCTCTTCACTAGGATTCATCTATCACCAAATATTTCTATTTCCACCACAACAAAAGCAGTATTAATATAGTTCTTGTTCTGGCATCACGTTTCTCAAGCAACTTCACTTAATAGATACCAACACTGATGCATAGAAAAAGAAGTCTTTTGTTTAGTGCATGAAACGACAATTAGTCATCAGACATTCTATTTTAAAATCTCATTAAATGTCTTGAAGGAGATAAGTGGGTATAATATAATCAGGGATGTGAATGTTTTCGGGGTTTTCCCGGCTACTTGATTCCATGGGCGGAACTAGTCAAGAAAAGAGCTGTCGGGTGGAAAACAGACGTCCCTGGGTGGGCTTGAACCACCAACCTTTCGGTTAACAGCCGAACGCACTAACCAATTGTGCCACAGAGACCTTGGGTGTTATGTCGAAAGTGGTTATAATAATGTTCATAATGCACAAACCATGTTGATGATATATTTCCCTACCAAACCTACCATGAATGAGTCCATACTATCTGCATGACGAGTGTGTATATCTGATATGATCTCGTTGGTGTTAAGAGGGGGTTACCCACCCGGGTGCTGAAGATTTACATATATAAAAGCAAGTACATGCCATGTCCCTGAGCTACTGAAGTTGCTCATTTGATCTGTATGGATTTTATTTTTTGAAGTCTAAATGTGTGACTTTCACATTTGACATGAATATCACTGAACCAGCTCCTGCATTAGGCTAGCCACCACTGTAATGAGGGCTTCTTGTGGGCTGGTGGTTTCACTAAGCCAGTAGAAAGTTAACTTTGCGCAGTGGCAGTATCATAGCCCATGAGGTTAATCCGAGGCGTGATTATTGCTAGTTGAAAACTTTTCCCAATACCCCGCTGTGATGAATTGCAATATAGTCAGCATTAGCAATTTTTGACAGTCTCACGAGAGACTGATATTTGTGTCTAAATATAGATAATGCCATTCTTTAGGAAACTGTGTAAAGCTGGAACCAGGCAAGATGATAACCACCTACCCCTATGATGCAAAGTATCACTAACAAGAGAATAAAATGCCCTTATGGAGTATGCCACAAGGAAAAGAATTGGCCAAACATTTGTGGAAGACTGTATGGATTACCGCGCTCCTCTTCCCTTTACAAGGGTAACTGCTGCTGGTAAAACCAAAACAAATCCTGCTCTCCTACCAATTTGGGCTCAAATATACTAGTGTCAGGTTTACATTTACAAGGTATGTCTCTTTGACAAAGGAGTCATCAGGTTGCATCTTTTGACCAAAACATGATTCAAGCCTGCCCACCTCATCAAGGTCTTGAGCAAGAACCTAAACGGAACATATGTCATTTCTTAATGTCCTGTGGACTAAACTTTGTGAGATACGTGAAAATGCCCTGAAGACTGGCATACAAATGAAAAATGTAGGAGGAGCCCCTGGAATAAGTATGCATTGTAAAATAATTCAATAATAATTGTTATTGCGCAGTCAGGCTTTCAGGTCAAACCAATGAAACATATACCTAATGATGAAATTAGTGTCATGTATAAGGATATGTTAGAGTACTGAGTGTTATCACAGGATTGCAGTTATTAACTGTTAACGCATCTTTCTATCTATAAATTGACATATCTATCGCATGTGAGGCAATCTTAGGTGGGAAATAATTGTACGCTCTCAATGACCACACTCGACCTATTGTCCCCAGATGTTTCCAATCCCATCTTGGTTTGCAGATAATCCTGTGCTCTTCACTAGGATTCATCTATCACCAAATATTTCTATTTCCACCACAACAAAAGCAGTATTAATATAGTTCTTGTTCTGGCATCACGTTTCTCAAGCAACTTCACTTAATAGATACCAACACTGATGCATAGAAAAAGAAGTCTTTTGTTTAGTGCATGAAACGACAATTAGTCATCAGACATTCTATTTTAAAATCTCATTAAATGTCTTGAAGGAGATAAGTGGGTATAATATAATCAGGGATGTGAATGTTTTCGGGGTTTTCCCGGCTACTTGATTCCATGGGCGGAACTAGTCAAGAAAAGAGCTGTCGGGTGGAAAACAGACGTCCCTGGGTGGGCTTGAACCACCAACCTTTCGGTTAACAGCCGAACGCGCTAACCAATTGCGCCACAGAGACCTTGGGTGTTATGTCGAAAGTGGTTATAATAATGTTCATAATGCACAAACCATGTTGATGATATATTTCCCTACCAAACCTACCATGAATGAGTCCATACTATCTGCATGACGAGTGTGTATATCTGATATGATCTCGTTGGTGTTAAGAGGGGGTTACCCACCCGGGTGCTGAAGATTTACATATATAATAGCAAGTACATGCCATGTCCCTGAGCTACTGAAGTTGCTCATTTGATCTGTATGGATTTTATTTTTTGAAGTCTAAATGTGTGACTTTCACATTTGACATGAATATCACTGCGAGAAAACATTTCTTTTTCATATGAGATCATGTTTTCGAGCAACTTCCAGTAGGTTTGAAATAGCAATATTCAATCATAATTGTTATTTCACAGTCAGGTCACTGGTAAGAGAGGAGAGATCATGTATTTGGTCCCAAATACACCTCTGGTTGAAGCGTTTGCATGCAGATACACTGCAAGTGGTTGTTTGTGGAACTGCAAGAGAGTCTTTCTAGTTCACAGTTGAATTACCATATTAACTCCCACAATCCATAGCACTGAACCAGCTCCTGCATTAGGCTAGCCACCATTGTAATGAGGGCTTCTTGTGGGCTGGTGGTTTCACTAAGCCAGTAGAAAGTTAACTTTGCGCAGTGGCAGTATCATAGCCCATGAGGTTAATCCGAGGCGTGATTATTGCTAGTTGAAAACTTTTCCCAATACCCCGCTGTGATGAATTGCAATATAGTCAGCATTAGCAATTTTTGACAGTCTCACGAGAGACTGATATTTGTGTCTAAATATAGATAATGCCATTCTTTAGGAAACTGTGTAAAGCTGGAACCAGGCAAGATGATAACCACCTACCCCTATGATGCAAAGTATCACTAACAAGAGAATAAAATGCCCTTATGGAGTATGCCACAAGGAAAATAATTGGCCAAACATTTGTGGAAGACTGTATGGATTACCGCGCTCCTCTTCCCTTTACAAGGGTAACTGCTGCTGGTAAAACCAAAACAAATCCTGCTCTCCTACCAATTTGGGCTCAAATATACTAGTGTCAGGTTTACATTTACAAGGTATGTCTCTTTGACAAAGGAGTCATCAGGTTGCATCTTTTGACCAAAACATGATTCAAGCCTGCCCACCTCATCAAGGTCTTGAGCAAGAACCTAAACGGAACATATGTCATTTCTTAATGTCCTGTGGACTAAACTTTGTGAGATACGTGAAAATGCCCTGAAGACTGGCATACAAATGAAAAATGTAGGAGGAGCCCCTGGAATAAGTATGCATTGTAAAATAATTCAATAATAATTGTTATTGCGCAGTCAGGCTTTCAGGTCAAACCAATGAAACATATACCTAATGATGAAATTAGTGTCATGTATAAGGATATGTTAGAGTACTGAGTGTTATCACAGGATTGCAGTTATTAACTGTTAACGCATCTTTCTATCTATAAATTGACATATCTATCGCATGTGAGGCAATCTTAGGTGGGAAATAATTGTACGCTCTCAATGACCACACTCGACCTATTGTCCCCAGATGTTTCCAATCCCATCTTGGTTTGCAGATAATCCTGTGCTCTTCACTAGGATTCATCTATCACCAAATATTTCTATTTCCACCACAACAAAAGCAGTATTAATATAGTTCTTGTTCTGGCATCACGTTTCTCAAGCAACTTCACTTAATAGATACCAACACTGATGCATAGAAAAAGAAGTCTTTTGTTTAGTGCATGAAACGACAATTAGTCATCAGACATTCTATTTTAAAATCTCATTAAATGTCTTGAAGGAGATAAGTGGGTATAATATAATCAGGGATGTGAATGTTTTCGGGGTTTTCCCGGCTACTTGATTCCATGGGCGGAACTAGTCAAGAAAAGAGCTGTCGGGTGGAAAACAGACGTCCCTGGGTGGGCTTGAACCACCAACCTTTCGGTTAACAGCCGAACGCGCTAACCAATTGCGCCACAGAGACCTTGGGTGTTATGTCGAAAGTGGTTATAATAATGTTCATAATGCACAAACCATGTTGATGATATATTTCCCTACCAAACCTACCATGAATGAGTCCATACTATCTGCATGACGAGTGTGTATATCTGATATGATCTCGTTGGTGTTAAGAGGGGGTTACCCACCCGGGTGCTGAAGATTTACATATATAAAAGCAAGTACATGCCATGTCCCTGAGCTACTGAAGTTGCTCATTTGATCTGTATGGATTTTATTTTTTGAAGTCTAAATGTGTGACTTTCACATTTGACATGAATATCACTGAACCAGCTCCTGCATTAGGCTAGCCACCACTGTAATGAGGGCTTCTTGTGGGCTGGTGGTTTCACTAAGCCAGTAGAAAGTTAACTTTGCGCAGTGGCAGTATCATAGCCCATGAGGTTAATCCGAGGCGTGATTATTGCTAGTTGAAAACTTTTCCCAATACCCCGCTGTGATGAATTGCAATATAGTCAGCATTAGCAATTTTTGACAGTCTCACGAGAGACTGATATTTGTGTCTAAATATAGATAATGCCATTCTTTAGGAAACTGTGTAAAGCTGGAACCAGGCAAGATGATAACCACCTACCCCTATGATGCAAAGTATCACTAACAAGAGAATAAAATGCCCTTATGGAGTATGCCACAAGGAAAAGAATTGGCCAAACATTTGTGGAAGACTGTATGGATTACCGCGCTCCTCTTCCCTTTACAAGGGTAACTGCTGCTGGTAAAACCAAAACAAATCCTGCTCTCCTACCAATTTGGGCTCAAATATACTAGTGTCAGGTTTACATTTACAAGGTATGTCTCTTTGACAAAGGAGTCATCAGGTTGCATCTTTTGACCAAAACATGATTCAAGCCTGCCCACCTCATCAAGGTCTTGAGCAAGAACCTAAACGGAACATATGTCATTTCTTAATGTCCTGTGGACTAAACTTTGTGAGATACGTGAAAATGCCCTGAAGACTGGCATACAAATGAAAAATGTAGGAGGAGCCCCTGGAATAAGTATGCATTGTAAAATAATTCAATAATAATTGTTATTGCGCAGTCAGGCTTTCAGGTCAAACCAATGAAACATATACCTAATGATGAAATTAGTGTCATGTATAAGGATATGTTAGAGTACTGAGTGTTATCACAGGATTGCAGTTATTAACTGTTAACGCATCTTTCTATCTATAAATTGACATATCTATCGCATGTGAGGCAATCTTAGGTGGGAAATAATTGTACGCTCTCAATGACCACACTCGACCTATTGTCCCCAGATGTTTCCAATCCCATCTTGGTTTGCAGATAATCCTGTGCTCTTCACTAGGATTCATCTATCACCAAATATTTATATTTCCACCACAACAAAAGCAGTATTAATATAGTTCTTGTTCTGGCATCACGTTTCTCAAGCAACTTCACTTAATAGATACCAACACTGATGCATAGAAAAAGAAGTCTTTTGTTTAGTGCATGAAACGACAATTAGTCATCAGACATTCTATTTTAAAATCTCATTAAATGTCTTGAAGGAGATAAGTGGGTATAATATAATCAGGGATGTGAATGTTTTCGGGGTTTTCCCGGCTACTTGATTCCATGGGCGGAACTAGTCAAGAAAAGAGCTGTCGGGTGGAAAACAGACGTCCCTGGGTGGGCTTGAACCACCAACCTTTCGGTTAACAGCAGAACGCGCTAACCAATTGCGCCACAGAGACCTTGGGTGTTATGTCGAAAGTGGTTATAATAATGTTCATAATGCACAAACCATGTTGATGATATATTTCCCTACCAAACCTACCATGAATGAGTCCATACTATCTGCATGACGAGTGTGTATATCTGATATGATCTCGTTGGTGTTAAGAGGGGGTTACCCACCCGGGTGCTGAAGATTTACATATATAAAAGCAAGTACATGCCATGTCCCTGAGCTACTGAAGTTGCTCATTTGATCTGTATGGATTTTATTTTTTGAAGTCTAAATGTGTGACTTTCACATTTGACATGAATATCACTGCGAGAAAACATTTCTTTTTCATATGAGATCATGTTTTCGAGCAACTTCCAGTAGGTTTGAAATAGCAATATTCAATCATAATTGTTATTTCACAGTCAGGTCACTGGTAAGAGAGGAGAGATCATGTATTTGGTCCCAAATACACCTCTGGTTGAAGCGTTTGCATGCAGATACACTGCAAGTGGTTGTTTGTGGAACTGCAAGAGAGTCTTTCTAGTTCACAGTTGAATTACCATATTAACTCCCACAATCCATAGCACTGAACCAGCTCCTGCATTAGGCTAGCCACCATTGTAATGAGGGCTTCTTGTGGGCTGGTGGTTTCACTAAGCCAGTAGAAAGTTAACTTTGCGCAGTGGCAGTATCATAGCCCATGAGGTTAATCCGAGGCGTGATTATTGCTAGTTGAAAACTTTTCCCAATACCCCGCTGTGATGACTTGCAATATAGTCAGCATTAGCAATTTTTGTATGTCTCACGAGAGACTGATATTTGTGTCTAAATATAGATAATGCCATTCTTTAGGAAACTGTGTAAAGCTGGAACCAGGCAAGATGATAACCACCTACCCCTATGATGCAAAGTATCACTAACAAGAGAATAAAATGCCCTTATGGAGTATGCCACAAGGAAAAGAATTGGCCAAACATTTGTGGAAGACTGTATGGATTACCGCGCTCCTCTTCCCTTTACAAGGGTAACTGCTGCTGGTAAAACCAAAACAAATCCTGCTCTCCTACCAATTTGGGCTCAAATATACTAGTATCAGGTTTACATTTACAAGGTATGTCTCTTTGACAAAGGAGTCATCAGGTTGCATCTTTTGACCAAAACATGATTCAAGCCTGCCCACCTCATCAAGGTCTTGAGCAAGAACCTAAACGGAACATATGTCATTTCTTAATGTCCTGTGGACTAAACTTTGTGAGATACGTGAAAATGCCCTGAAGACTGGCATACAAATGAAAAATGTAGGAGGAGCCCCTGGAATAAGTATGCATTGTAAAATAATTCAATAATAATTGTTATTGCGCAGTCAGGCTTTCAGGTCAAACCAATGAAACATATACCTAATGAAGAAATTAGTGTCATGTATAAGGATATGTTAGAGTACTGAGTGTTATCACAGGATTGCAGTTATTAACTGTTAACGCATCTTTCTATCTATAAATTGACATATCTATCGCATGTGAGGCAATCTTAGGTGGGAAATAATTGTACGCTCTCAATGACCACACTCGACCTATTGTCCCCAGATATTTCCAATCCCATCTTGGTTTGCAGATAATCCTGTGCTCTTCACTAGGATTCATCTACTGCACCGACACACTTTATTCGAGCAAATACCCGGTATATACCTGGCAGATACCTGGAATGCGCCGCTCCTCACCTCTGACAAGCCCCGTTGCGTTTGCCTTCCCAGCCTGGGTTCATGCCTGGCTGATGGGCGGCTGATCTCTTAAATGATAATGATTAGGATTTAATAGGCTGCAATGCTTCGCGTGTCTACCAGATGGCATAAATTCATGAATTGTAATGCAGTATATATATATGTACTGTGCAGTATTGCAGCCAACGGGAATAAAATGCTTCAATCCCTGCCGGAAAATACCTCAATGCACTCGGGCAGAAAACAGTCACAAACCTCAATACACCCGGGTATACCCGAATTCGTGGGACTAGCCGAGCTCGAATAAAGTGTGTCGCCAGTGTATCACCAAATATTTCTATTTCCACCACAACAAAAGCAGTATTAATATAGTTCTTGTTCTGGCATCACGTTTCTCAAGCAACTTCACTTAATAGATACCAACACTGATGCATAGAAAAAGAAGTCTTTTGTTTAGTGCATGAAACGACAATTAGTCATCAGACATTCTATTTTAAAATCTCATTAAAAGTCTTGAAGGAGATAAGTGGGTATAATATAATCAGGGATGTGAATGTTTTCGGGGTTTTCCCGGCTACTTGATTCCATGGGCGGAACTAGTCAAGAAAAGAGCTGTCGGGTGGAAAACAGACGTCCCTGGGTGGGCTTGAACCACCAACCTTTCGGTTAACAGCCGAACGCGCTAACCAATTGCGCCACAGAGACCTTGGGTGTTATGTCGAAAGTGGTTATAATAATGTTCATAATGCACAAACCATGTTGATGATATATTTCCCTACCAAACCTACCATGAATGAGTCCATACTATCTGCATGACGAGTGTGTATATCTGATATGATCTCGTTGGTGTTAAGAGGGGGTTACCCACCCGGGTGCTGAAGATTTACATATATAAAAGCAAGTACATGCCATGTCCCTGAGCTACTGAAGTTGCTCATTTGATCTGTATGGATTTTATTTTTTGAAGTCTAAATGTGTGACTTTCACATTTGACATGAATATCACTGCGAGAAAACATTTCTTTTTCATATGAGATCATGTTTTCGAGCAACTTCCAGTAGGTTTGAAATAGCAATATTCAATCATAATTGTTATTTCACAGTCAGGTCACTGGTAAGAGAGGAGAGATCATGTATTTGGTCCCAAATACACCTCTGGTTGAAGCGTTTGCATGCAGATACACTGCAAGTGGTTGTTTGTGGAACTGCAAGAGAGTCTTTCTAGTTCACAGTTGAATTACCATATTAACTCCCACAATCCATAGCACTGAACCAGCTCCTGCATTAGGCTAGCCACCATTGTAATGAGGGCTTCTTGTGGGCTGGTGGTTTCACTAAGCCAGTAGAAAGTTAACTTTGCGCAGTGGCAGTATCATAGCCCATGAGGTTAATCCGAGGCGTGATTATTGCTAGTTGAAAACTTTTCCCAATACCCCGCTGTGATGACTTGCAATATAGTCAGCATTAGCAATTTTTGTATGTCTCACGAGAGACTGATATTTGTGTCTAAATATAGATAATGCCATTCTTTAGGAAACTGTGTAAAGCTGGAACCAGGCAAGATGATAACCACCTACCCCTATGATGCAAAGTATCACTAACAAGAGAATAAAATGCCCTTATGGAGTATGCCACAAGGAAAAGAATTGGCCAAACATTTGTGGAAGACTGTATGGATTACCGCGCTCCTCTTCCCTTTACAAGGGTAACTGCTGCTGGTAAAACCAAAACAAATCCTGCTCTCCTACCAATTTGGGCTCAAATATACTAGTATCAGGTTTACATTTACAAGGTATGTCTCTTTGACAAAGGAGTCATCAGGTTGCATCTTTTGACCAAAACATGATTCAAGCCTGCCCACCTCATCAAGGTCTTGAGCAAGAACCTAAACGGAACATATGTCATTTCTTAATGTCCTGTGGACTAAACTTTGTGAGATACGTGAAAATGCCCTGAAGACTGGCATACAAATGAAAAATGTAGGAGGAGCCCCTGGAATAAGTATGCATTGTAAAATAATTCAATAATAATTGTTATTGCGCAGTCAGGCTTTCAGGTCAAACCAATGAAACATATACCTAATGAAGAAATTAGTGTCATGTATAAGGATATGTTAGAGTACTGAGTGTTATCACAGGATTGCAGTTATTAACTGTTAACGCATCTTTCTATCTATAAATTGACATATCTATCGCATGTGAGGCAATCTTAGGTGGGAAATAATTGTACGCTCTCAATGACCACACTCGACCTATTGTCCCCAGATATTTCCAATCCCATCTTGGTTTGCAGATAATCCTGTGCTCTTCACTAGGATTCATCTACTGCACCGACACACTTTATTCGAGCAAATACCCGGTATATACCTGGCAGATACCTGGAATGCGCCGCTCCTCACCTCTGACAAGCCCCGTTGCGTTTGCCTTCCCAGCCTGGGTTCATGCCTGGCTGATGGGCGGCTGATCTCTTAAATGATAATGATTAGGATTTAATAGGCTGCAATGCTTCGCGTGTCTACCAGATGGCATAAATTCATGAATTGTAATGCAGTATATATATATGTACTGTGCAGTATTGCAGCCAACGGGAATAAAATGCTTCAATCCCTGCCGGAAAATACCTCAATGCACTCGGGCAGAAAACAGTCACAAACCTCAATACACCCGGGTATACCCGAATTCGTGGGACTAGCCGAGCTCGAATAAAGTGTGTCGCCAGTGTATCACCAAATATTTCTATTTCCACCACAACAAAAGCAGTATTAATATAGTTCTTGTTCTGGCATCACGTTTCTCAAGCAACTTCACTTAATAGATACCAACACTGATGCATAGAAAAAGAAGTCTTTTGTTTAGTGCATGAAACGACAATTAGTCATCAGACATTCTATTTTAAAATCTCATTAAATGTCTTGAAGGAGATAAGTGGGTATAATATAATCAGGGATGTGAATGTTTTCGGGGTTTTCCCGGCTACTTGATTCCATGGGCGGAACTAGTCAAGAAAAGAGCTGTCGGGTGGAAAACAGACGTCCCTGGGTGGGCTTGAACCACCAACCTTTCGGTTAACAGCCGAACGCGCTAACCAATTGCGCCACAGAGACCTTGGGTGTTATGTCGAAAGTGGTTATAATAATGTTCATAATGCACAAACCATGTTGATGATATATTTCCCTACCAAACCTACCATGAATGAGTCCATACTATCTGCATGACGAGTGTGTATATCTGATATGATCTCGTTGGTGTTAAGAGGGGGTTACCCACCCGGGTGCTGAAGATTTACATATATAAAAGCAAGTACATGCCATGTCCCTGAGCTACTGAAGTTGCTCATTTGATCTGTATGGATTTTATTTTTTGAAGTCTAAATGTGTGACTTTCACATTTGACATGAATATCACTGCGAGAAAACATTTCTTTTTCATATGAGATCATGTTTTCGAGCAACTTCCAGTAGGTTTGAAATAGCAATATTCAATCATAATTGTTATTTCACAGTCAGGTCACTGGTAAGAGAGGAGAGATCATGTATTTGGTCCCAAATACACCTCTGGTTGAAGCGTTTGCATGCAGATACACTGCAAGTGGTTGTTTGTGGAACTGCAAGAGAGTCTTTCTAGTTCACAGTTGAATTACCATATTAACTCCCACAATCCATAGCACTGAACCAGCTCCTGCATTAGGCTAGCCACCATTGTAATGAGGGCTTCTTGTGGGCTGGTGGTTTCACTAAGCCAGTAGAAAGTTAACTTTGCGCAGTGGCAGTATCACAGCCCATGAGGTTAATCCGAGGCGTGATTATTGCTAGTTGAAAACTTTTCCCAATACCCCGCTGTGATGACTTGCAATATAGTCAGCATTAGCAATTTTTGTATGTCTCACGAGAGACTGATATTTGTGTCTAAATATAGATAATGCCATTCTTTAGGAAACTGTGTAAAGCTGGAACCAGGCAAGATGATAACCACCTACCCCTATGATGCAAAGTATCACTAACAAGAGAATAAAATGCCCTTATGGAGTATGCCACAAGGAAAATAATTGGCCAAACATTTGTGGAAGACTGTATGGATTACCGCGCTCCTCTTCCCTTTACAAGGGTAACTGCTGCTGGTAAAACCAAAACAAATCCTGCTCTCCTACCAATTTGGGCTCAAATATACTAGTGTCAGGTTTACATTTACAAGGTATGTCTCTTTGACAAAGGAGTCATCAGGTTGCATCTTTTGACCAAAACATGATTCAAGCCTGCCCACCTCATCAAGGTCTTGAGCAAGAACCTAAACGGAACATATGTCATTTCTTAATGTCCTGTGGACTAAACTTTGTGAGATACGTGAAAATGCCCTGAAGACTGGCATACAAATGAAAAATGTAGGAGGAGCCCCTGGAATAAGTATGCATTGTAAAATAATTCAATAATAATTGTTATTGCGCAGTCAGGCTTTCAGGTCAAACCAATGAAACATATACCTAATGATGAAATTAGTGTCATGTATAAGGATATGTTAGAGTACTGAGTGTTATCACAGGATTGCAGTTATTAACTGTTAACGCATCTTTCTATCTATAAATTGACATATCTATCGCATGTGAGGCAATCTTAGGTGGGAAATAATTGTACGCTCTCAATGACCACACTCGACCTATTGTCCCCAGATGTTTCCAATCCCATCTTGGTTTGCAGATAATCCTGTGCTCTTCACTAGGATTCATCTATCACCAAATATTTCTATTTCCACCACAACAAAAGCAGTATTAATATAGTTCTTGTTCTGGCATCACGTTTCTCAAGCAACTTCACTTAATAGATACCAACACTGATGCATAGAAAAAGAAGTCTTTTGTTTAGTGCATGAAACGACAATTAGTCATCAGACATTCTATTTTAAAATCTCATTAAAAGTCTTGAAGGAGATAAGTGGGTATAATATAATCAGGGATGTGAATGTTTTCGGTGTTTTCCCGGCTACTTGATTCCATGGGCGGAACTAGTCAAGAAAAGAGCTGTCGGGTGGAAAACAGACGTCCCTGGGTGGGCTTGAACCACCAACCTTTCGGTTAACAGCCGAACGCGCTAACCAATTGCGCCACAGAGACCTTGGGTGTTATGTCGAAAGTGGTTATAATAATGTTCATAATGCACAAACCATGTTGATGATATATTTCCCTACCAAACCTACCATGAATGAGTCCATACTATCTGCATGACGAGTGTGTATATCTGATATGATCTCGTTGGTGTTAAGAGGGGGTTACCCACCCGGGTGCTGAAGATTTACATATATAAAAGCAAGTACATGCCATGTCCCTGAGCTACTGAAGTTGCTCATTTGATCTGTATGGATTTTATTTTTTGAAGTCTAAATGTGTGACTTTCACATTTGACATGAATATCACTGCGAGAAAACATTTCTTTTTCATATGAGATCATGTTTTCGAGCAACTTCCAGTAGGTTTGAAATAGCAATATTCAATCATAATTGTTATTTCACAGTCAGGTCACTGGTAAGAGAGGAGAGATCATGTATTTGGTCCCAAATACACCTCTGGTTGAAGCGTTTGCATGCAGATACACTGCAAGTGGTTGTTTGTGGAACTGCAAGAGAGTCTTTCTAGTTCACAGTTGAATTACCATATTAACTCCCACAATCCATAGCACTGAACCAGCTCCTGCATTAGGCTAGCCACCATTGTAATGAGGGCTTCTTGTGGGCTGGTGGTTTCACTAAGCCAGTAGAAAGTTAACTTTGCGCAGTGGCAGTATCACAGCCCATGAGGTTAATCCGAGGCGTGATTATTGCTAGTTGAAAACTTTTCCCAATACCCCGCTGTGATGACTTGCAATATAGTCAGCATTAGCAATTTTTGTATGTCTCACGAGAGACTGATATTTGTGTCTAAATATAGATAATGCCATTCTTTAGGAAACTGTGTAAAGCTGGAACCAGGCAAGATGATAACCACCTACCCCATGATGCAAAGTATCACTAACAAGAGAATAAAATGCCCTTATGGAGTATGCCACAAGGAAAATAATTGGCCAAACATTTGTGGAAGACTGTATGGATTACCGCGCTCCTCTTCCCTTTACAAGGGTAACTGCTGCTGGTAAAACCAAAACAAATCCTGCTCTCCTACCAATTTGGGCTCAAATATACTAGTGTCAGGTTTACATTTACAAGGTATGTCTCTTTGACAAAGGAGTCATCAGGTTGCATCTTTTGACCAAAACATGATTCAAGCCTGCCCACCTCATCAAGGTCTTGAGCAAGAACCTAAACGGAACATATGTCATTTCTTAATGTCCTGTGGACTAAACTTTGTGAGATACGTGAAAATGCCCTGAAGACTGGCATACAAATGAAAAATGTAGGAGGAGCCCCTGGAATAAGTATGCATTGTAAAATAATTCAATAATAATTGTTATTGCGCAGTCAGGCTTTCAGGTCAAACCAATGAAACATATACCTAATGATGAAATTAGTGTCATGTATAAGGATATGTTAGAGTACTGAGTGTTATCACAGGATTGCAGTTATTAACTGTTAACGCATCTTTCTATCTATAAATTGACATATCTATCGCATGTGAGGCAATCTTAGGTGGGAAATAATTGTACGCTCTCAATGACCACACTCGACCTATTGTCCCCAGATGTTTCCAATCCCATCTTGGTTTGCAGATAATCCTGTGCTCTTCACTAGGATTCATCTATCACCAAATATTTCTATTTCCACCACAACAAAAGCAGTATTAATATAGTTCTTGTTCTGGCATCACGTTTCTCAAGCAACTTCACTTAATAGATACCAACACTGATGCATAGAAAAAGAAGTCTTTTGTTTAGTGCATGAAACGACAATTAGTCATCAGACATTCTATTTTAAAATCTCATTAAAAGTCTTGAAGGAGATAAGTGGGTATAATATAATCAGGGATGTGAATGTTTTCGGTGTTTTCCCGGCTACTTGATTCCATGGGCGGAACTAGTCAAGAAAAGAGCTGTCGGGTGGAAAACAGACGTCCCTGGGTGGGCTTGAACCACCAACCTTTCGGTTAACAGCCGAACGCGCTAACCAATTGCGCCACAGAGACCTTGGGTGTTATGTCGAAAGTGGTTATAATAATGTTCATAATGCACAAACCATGTTGATGATATATTTCCCTACCAAACCTACCATGAATGAGTCCATACTATCTGCATGACGAGTGTGTATATCTGATATGATCTCGTTGGTGTTAAGAGGGGGTTACCCACCCGGGTGCTGAAGATTTACATATATAAAAGCAAGTACATGCCATGTCCCTGAGCTACTGAAGTTGCTCATTTGATCTGTATGGATTTTATTTTTTGAAGTCTAAATGTGTGACTTTCACATTTGACATGAATATCACTGCGAGAAAACATTTCTTTTTCATATGAGATCATGTTTTCGAGCAACTTCCAGTAGGTTTGAAATAGCAATATTCAATCATAATTGTTATTTCACAGTCAGGTCACTGGTAAGAGAGGAGAGATCATGTATTTGGTCCCAAATACACCTCTGGTTGAAGCGTTTGCATGCAGATACACTGCAAGTGGTTGTTTGTGGAACTGCAAGAGAGTCTTTCTAGTTCACAGTTGAATTACCATATTAACTCCCACAATCCATAGCACTGAACCAGCTCCTGCATTAGGCTAGCCACCATTGTAATGAGGGCTTCTTGTGGGCTGGTGGTTTCACTAAGCCAGTAGAAAGTTAACTTTGCGCAGTGGCAGTATCATAGCCCATGAGGTTAATCCGAGGCGTGATTATTGCTAGTTGAAAACTTTTCCCAATACCCCGCTGTGATGACTTGCAATATAGTCAGCATTAGCAATTTTTGTATGTCTCACGAGAGACTGATATTTGTGTCTAAATATAGATAATGCCATTCTTTAGGAAACTGTGTAAAGCTGGAACCAGGCAAGATGATAACCACCTACCCCTATGATGCAAAGTATCACTAACAAGAGAATAAAATGCCCTTATGGAGTATGCCACAAGGAAAATAATTGGCCAAACATTTGTGGAAGACTGTATGGATTACCGCGCTCCTCTTCCCTTTACAAGGGTAACTGCTGCTGGTAAAACCAAAACAAATCCTGCTCTCCTACCAATTTGGGCTCAAATATACTAGTATCAGGTTTACATTTACAAGGTATGTCTCTTTGACAAAGGAGTCATCAGGTTGCATCTTTTGACCAAAACATGATTCAAGCCTGCCCACCTCATCAAGGTCTTGAGCAAGAACCTAAACGGAACATATGTCATTTCTTAATGTCCTGTGGACTAAACTTTGTGAGATACGTGAAAATGCCCTGAAGACTGGCATACAAATGAAAAATGTAGGAGGAGCCCCTGGAATAAGTATGCATTGTAAAATAATTCAATAATAATTGTTATTGCGCAGTCAGGCTTTCAGGTCAAACCAATGAAACATATACCTAATGATGAAATTAGTGTCATGTATAAGGATATGTTAGAGTACTGAGTGTTATCACAGGATTGCAGTTATTAACTGTTAACGCATCTTTCTATCTATAAATTGACATATCTATCGCATGTGAGGCAATCTTAGGTGGGAAATAATTGTACGCTCTCAATGACCACACTCGACCTATTGTCCCCAGATATTTCCAATCCCATCTTGGTTTGCAGATAATCCTGTGCTCTTCACTAGGATTCATCTATCACCAAATATTTCTATTTCCACCACAACAAAAGCAGTATTAATATAGTTCTTGTTCTGGCTTCACGTTTCTCAAGCAACTTCACTTAATAGATACCAACACTGATGCATAGAAAAAGAAGTCTTTTGTTTAGTGCATGAAACGACAATTAGTCATCAGACATTCTATTTTAAAATCTCATTAAATGTCTTGAAGGAGATAAGTGGGTATAATATAATCAGGGATGTGAATGTTTTCGGGGTTTTCCCGGCTACTTGATTCCATGGGCGGAACTAGTCAAGAAAAGAGCTGTCGGGTGGAAAACAGACGTCCCTGGGTGGGCTTGAACCACCAACCTTTCGGTTAACAGCCGAACGCGCTAACCAATTGCGCCACAGAGACCTTGGGTGTTATGTCGAAAGTGGTTATAATAATGTTCATAATGCACAAACCATGTTGATGATATATTTCCCTACCAAACCTACCATGAATGAGTCCATACTATCTGCATGACGAGTGTGTATATCTGATATGATCTCGTTGGTGTTAAGAGGGGGTTACCCACCCGGGTGCTGAAGATTTACATATATAAAAGCAAGTACATGCCATGTCCCTGAGCTACTGAAGTTGCTCATTTGATCTGTATGGATTTTATTTTTTGAAGTCTAAATGTGTGACTTTCACATTTGACATGAATATCACTGCGAGAAAACATTTCTTTTTCATATGAGATCATGTTTTCGAGCAACTTCCAGTAGGTTTGAAATAGCAATATTCAATCATAATTGTTATTTCACAGTCAGGTCACTGGTAAGAGAGGAGAGATCATGTATTTGGTCCCAAATACACCTCTGGTTGAAGCGTTTGCATGCAGATACACTGCAAGTGGTTGTTTGTGGAACTGCAAGAGAGTCTTTCTAGTTCACAGTTGAATTACCATATTAACTCCCACAATCCATAGCACTGAACCAGCTCCTGCATTAGGCTAGCCACCATTGTAATGAGGGCTTCTTGTGGGCTGGTGGTTTCACTAAGCCAGTAGAAAGTTAACTTTGCGCAGTGGCAGTATCACAGCCCATGAGGTTAATCCGAGGCGTGATTATTGCTAGTTGAAAACTTTTCCCAATACCCCGCTGTGATGACTTGCAATATAGTCAGCATTAGCAATTTTTGAATGTCTCACGAGAGACTGATATTTGTGTCTAAATATAGATAATGCCATTCTTTAGGAAACTGTGTAAAGCTGGAACCAGGCAAGATGATAACCACCTACCCCTATGATGCAAAGTATCACTAACAAGAGAATAAAATGCCCTTATGGAGTATGCCACAAGGAAAAGAATTGGCCAAACATTTGTGGAAGACTGTATGGATTACCGCGCTCCTCTTCCCTTTACAAGGGTAACTGCTGCTGGTAAAACCAAAACAAATCCTGCTCTCCTACCAATTTGGGCTCAAATATACTAGTGTCAGGTTTACATTTACAAGGTATGTCTCTTTGACAAAGGAGTCATCAGGTTGCATCTTTTGACCAAAACATGATTCAAGCCTGCCCACCTCATCAAGGTCTTGAGCAAGAACCTAAACGGAACATATGTCATTTCTTAATGTCCTGTGGACTAAACTTTGTGAGATACGTGAAAATGCCCTGAAGACTGGCATACAAATGAAAAATGTAGGAGGAGCCCCTGGAATAAGTATGCATTGTAAAATAATTCAATAATAATTGTTATTGCGCAGTCAGGCTTTCAGGTCAAACCAATGAAACATATAACTAATGATGAAATTAGTGTCATGTATAAGGATATGTTAGAGTACTGAGTGTTATCACAGGATTGCAGTTATTAACTGTTAACGCATCTTTCTATCTATAAATTGACATATCTATCGCATGTGAGGCAATCTTAGGTGGGAAATAATTGTACGCTCTCAATGACCACACTCGACCTATTGTCCCCAGATGTTTCCAATCCCATCTTGGTTTGCAGATAATCCTGTGCTCTTCACTAGGATTCATCTATCACCAAATATTTCTATTTCCACCACAACAAAAGCAGTATTAATATAGTTCTTGTTCTGGCATCACGTTTCTCAAGCAACTTCACTTAATAGATACCAACACTGATGCATAGAAAAAGAAGTCTTTTGTTTAGTGCATGAAACGACAATTAGTCATCAGACATTCTATTTTAAAATCTCATTAAAAGTCTTGAAGGAGATAAGTGGGTATAATATAATCAGGGATGTGAATGTTTTCGGTGTTTTCCCGGCTACTTGATTCCATGGGCGGAACTAGTCAAGAAAAGAGCTGTTGGGTGGAAAACAGACGTCCCTGGGTGGGCTTGAACCACCAACCTTTCGGTTAACAGCCGAACGCGCTAACCAATTGCGCCACAGAGACCTTGGGTGTTATGTCGAAAGTGGTTATAATAATGTTCATAATGCACAAACCATGTTGATGATATATTTCCCTACCAAACCTACCATGAATGAGTCCATACTATCTGCATGACGAGTGTGTATATCTGATATGATCTCGTTGGTGTTAAGAGGGGGTTACCCACCCGGGTGCTGAAGATTTACATATATAAAAGCAAGTACATGCCATGTCCCTGAGCTACTGAAGTTGCTCATTTGATCTGTATGGATTTTATTTTTTGAAGTCTAAATGTGTGACTTTCACATTTGACATGAATATCACTGCGAGAAAACATTTCTTTTTCATATGAGATCATGTTTTCGAGCAACTTCCAGTAGGTTTGAAATAGCAATATTCAATCATAATTGTTATTTCACAGTCAGGTCACTGGTAAGAGAGGAGAGATCATGTATTTGGTCCCAAATACACCTCTGGTTGAAGCGTTTGCATGCAGATACACTGCAAGTGGTTGTTTGTGGATCTGCAAGAGAGTCTTTCTAGTTCACAGTTGAATTACCATATTAACTCCCACAATCCATAGCACTGAACCAGCTCCTGCATTAGGCTAGCCACCATTGTAATGAGGGCTTCTTGTGGGCTGGTGGTTTCACTAAGCCAGTAGAAAGTTAACTTTGCGCAGTGGCAGTATCACAGCCCATGAGGTTAATCCGAGGCGTGATTATTGCTAGTTGAAAACTTTTCCCAATACCCCGCTGTGATGACTTGCAATATAGTCAGCATTAGCAATTTTTGTATGTCTCACGAGAGACTGATATTTGTGTCTAAATATAGATAATGCCATTCTTTAGGAAACTGTGTAAAGCTGGAACCAGGCAAGATGATAACCACCTACCCCATGATGCAAAGTATCACTAACAAGAGAATAAAATGCCCTTATGGAGTATGCCACAAGGAAAAGAATTGGCCAAACATTTGTGGAAGACTGTATGGATTACCGCGCTCCTCTTCCCTTTACAAGGGTAACTGCTGCTGGTAAAACCAAAACAAATCCTGCTCTCCTACCAATTTGGGCTCAAATATACTAGTGTCAGGTTTACATTTACAAGGTATGTCTCTTTGACAAAGGAGTCATCAGGTTGCATCTTTTGACCAAAACATGATTCAAGCTCTTGAGCAAGAACCTAAACGGAACATATGTCATTTCTTAATGTCCTGTGGACTAAACTTTGTGAGATACGTGAAAATGCCCTGAAGACTGGCATACAAATGAAAAATGTAGGAGGAGCCCCTGGAATAAGTATGCATTGTAAAATAATTCAATAATAATTGTTATTGCGCAGTCAGGCTTTCAGGTCAAACCAATGAAACATATACCTAATGATGAAATTAGTGTCATGTATAAGGATATGTTAGAGTACTGAGTGTTATCACAGGATTGCAGTTATTAACTGTTAACGCATCTTTCTATCTATAAATTGACATATCTATCGCATGTGAGGCAATCTTAGGTGGGAAATAATTGTACGCTCTCAATGACCACACTCGACCTATTGTCCCCAGATGTTTCCAATCCCATCTTGGTTTGCAGATAATCCTGTGCTCTTCACTAGGATTCATCTATCACCAAATATTTCTATTTCCACCACAACAAAAGCAGTATTAATTTAGTTCTTGTTCTGGCATCACGTTTCTCAAGCAACTTCACTTAATAGATACCAACACTGATGCATAGAAAAAGAAGTCTTTTGTTTAGTGCATGAAACGACAATTAGTCATCAGACATTCTATTTTAAAATCTCATTAAATGTCTTGAAGGAGATAAGTGGGTATAATATAATCAGGGATGTGAATGTTTTCGGGGTTTTCCCGGCTACTTGATTCCATGGGCGGAACTAGTCAAGAAAAGAGCTGTCGG
Organism: Ascaphus truei; assembly: GCF_040206685.1. Taxonomy (NCBI): domain Eukaryota; kingdom Metazoa; phylum Chordata; class Amphibia; order Anura; family Ascaphidae; genus Ascaphus; species Ascaphus truei. The sequence goes on from NW_027454689.1 coordinate 41,065, forward strand.
GTGGAAAACAGACGTCCCTGGGTGGGCTTGAACCACCAACCTTTCGGTTAACAGCCGAACGCGCTAACCAATTGCGCCACAGAGACCTTGGGTGTTATGTCGAAAGTGGTTATAATAATGTTCATAATGCACAAACCATGTTGATGATATATTTCCCTACCAAACCTACCATGAATGAGTCCATACTATCTGCATGACGAGTGTGTATATCTGATATGATCTCGTTGGTGTTAAGAGGGGGTTACCCACCCGGGTGCTGAAGATTTACATATATAAAAGCAAGTACATGCCATGTCCCTGAGCTACTGAAGTTGCTCATTTGATCTGTATGGATTTTATTTTTTGAAGTCTAAATGTGTGACTTTCACATTTGACATGAATATCACTGCGAGAAAACATTTCTTTTTCATATGAGATCATGTTTTCGAGCAACTTCCAGTAGGTTTGAAATAGCAATATTCAATCATAATTGTTATTTCACAGTCAGGTCACTGGTAAGAGAGGAGAGATCATGTATTTGGTCCCAAATACACCTCTGGTTGAAGCGTTTGCATGCAGATACACTGCAAGTGGTTGTTTGTGGAACTGCAAGAGAGTCTTTCTAGTTCACAGTTGAATTACCATATTAACTCCCACAATCCATAGCACTGAACCAGCTCCTGCATTAGGCTAGCCACCATTGTAATGAGGGCTTCTTGTGGGCTGGTGGTTTCACTAAGCCAGTAGAAAGTTAACTTTGCGCAGTGGCAGTATCACAGCCCATGAGGTTAATCCGAGGCGTGATTATTGCTAGTTGAAAACTTTTCCCAATACCCCGCTGTGATGACTTGCAATATAGTCAGCATTAGCAATTTTTGAATGTCTCACGAGAGACTGATATTTGTGTCTAAATATAGATAATGCCATTCTTTAGGAAACTGTGTAAAGCTGGAACCAGGCAAGATGATAACCACCTACCCCTATGATGCAAAGTATCACTAACAAGAGAATAAAATGCCCTTATGGAGTATGCCACAAGGAAAAGAATTGGCCAAACATTTGTGGAAGACTGTATGGATTACCGCGCTCCTCTTCCCTTTACAAGGGTAACTGCTGCTGGTAAAACCAAAACAAATCCTGCTCTCCTACCAATTTGGGCTCAAATATACTAGTGTCAGGTTTACATTTACAAGGTATGTCTCTTTGACAAAGGAGTCATCAGGTTGCATCTTTTGACCAAAACATGATTCAAGCCTGCCCACCTCATCAAGGTCTTGAGCAAGAACCTAAACGGAACATATGTCATTTCTTAATGTCCTGTGGACTAAACTTTGTGAGATACGTGAAAATGCCCTGAAGACTGGCATACAAATGAAAAATGTAGGAGGAGCCCCTGGAATAAGTATGCATTGTAAAATAATTCAATAATAATTGTTATTGCGCAGTCAGGCTTTCAGGTCAAACCAATGAAACATATAACTAATGATGAAATTAGTGTCATGTATAAGGATATGTTAGAGTACTGAGTGTTATCACAGGATTGCAGTTATTAACTGTTAACGCATCTTTCTATCTATAAATTGACATATCTATCGCATGTGAGGCAATCTTAGGTGGGAAATAATTGTACGCTCTCAATGACCACACTCGACCTATTGTCCCCAGATGTTTCCAATCCCATCTTGGTTTGCAGATAATCCTGTGCTCTTCACTAGGATTCATCTATCACCAAATATTTCTATTTCCACCACAACAAAAGCAGTATTAATATAGTTCTTGTTCTGGCATCACGTTTCTCAAGCAACTTCACTTAATAGATACCAACACTGATGCATAGAAAAAGAAGTCTTTTGTTTAGTGCATGAAACGACAATTAGTCATCAGACATTCTATTTTAAAATCTCATTAAAAGTCTTGAAGGAGATAAGTGGGTATAATATAATCAGGGATGTGAATGTTTTCGGTGTTTTCCCGGCTACTTGATTCCATGGGCGGAACTAGTCAAGAAAAGAGCTGTTGGGTGGAAAACAGACGTCCCTGGGTGGGCTTGAACCACCAACCTTTCGGTTAACAGCCGAACGCGCTAACCAATTGCGCCACAGAGACCTTGGGTGTTATGTCGAAAGTGGTTATAATAATGTTCATAATGCACAAACCATGTTGATGATATATTTCCCTACCAAACCTACCATGAATGAGTCCATACTATCTGCATGACGAGTGTGTATATCTGATATGATCTCGTTGGTGTTAAGAGGGGGTTACCCACCCGGGTGCTGAAGATTTACATATATAAAAGCAAGTACATGCCATGTCCCTGAGCTACTGAAGTTGCTCATTTGATCTGTATGGATTTTATTTTTTGAAGTCTAAATGTGTGACTTTCACATTTGACATGAATATCACTGCGAGAAAACATTTCTTTTTCATATGAGATCATGTTTTCGAGCAACTTCCAGTAGGTTTGAAATAGCAATATTCAATCATAATTGTTATTTCACAGTCAGGTCACTGGTAAGAGAGGAGAGATCATGTATTTGGTCCCAAATACACCTCTGGTTGAAGCGTTTGCATGCAGATACACTGCAAGTGGTTGTTTGTGGATCTGCAAGAGAGTCTTTCTAGTTCACAGTTGAATTACCATATTAACTCCCACAATCCATAGCACTGAACCAGCTCCTGCATTAGGCTAGCCACCATTGTAATGAGGGCTTCTTGTGGGCTGGTGGTTTCACTAAGCCAGTAGAAAGTTAACTTTGCGCAGTGGCAGTATCACAGCCCATGAGGTTAATCCGAGGCGTGATTATTGCTAGTTGAAAACTTTTCCCAATACCCCGCTGTGATGACTTGCAATATAGTCAGCATTAGCAATTTTTGTATGTCTCACGAGAGACTGATATTTGTGTCTAAATATAGATAATGCCATTCTTTAGGAAACTGTGTAAAGCTGGAACCAGGCAAGATGATAACCACCTACCCCATGATGCAAAGTATCACTAACAAGAGAATAAAATGCCCTTATGGAGTATGCCACAAGGAAAAGAATTGGCCAAACATTTGTGGAAGACTGTATGGATTACCGCGCTCCTCTTCCCTTTACAAGGGTAACTGCTGCTGGTAAAACCAAAACAAATCCTGCTCTCCTACCAATTTGGGCTCAAATATACTAGTGTCAGGTTTACATTTACAAGGTATGTCTCTTTGACAAAGGAGTCATCAGGTTGCATCTTTTGACCAAAACATGATTCAAGCTCTTGAGCAAGAACCTAAACGGAACATATGTCATTTCTTAATGTCCTGTGGACTAAACTTTGTGAGATACGTGAAAATGCCCTGAAGACTGGCATACAAATGAAAAATGTAGGAGGAGCCCCTGGAATAAGTATGCATTGTAAAATAATTCAATAATAATTGTTATTGCGCAGTCAGGCTTTCAGGTCAAACCAATGAAACATATACCTAATGATGAAATTAGTGTCATGTATAAGGATATGTTAGAGTACTGAGTGTTATCACAGGATTGCAGTTATTAACTGTTAACGCATCTTTCTATCTATAAATTGACATATCTATCGCATGTGAGGCAATCTTAGGTGGGAAATAATTGTACGCTCTCAATGACCACACTCGACCTATTGTCCCCAGATGTTTCCAATCCCATCTTGGTTTGCAGATAATCCTGTGCTCTTCACTAGGATTCATCTATCACCAAATATTTCTATTTCCACCACAACAAAAGCAGTATTAATATAGTTCTTGTTCTGGCATCACGTTTCTCAAGCAACTTCACTTAATAGATACCAACACTGATGCATAGAAAAAGAAGTCTTTTGTTTAGTGCATGAAACGACAATTAGTCATCAGACATTCTATTTTAAAATCTCATTAAAAGTCTTGAAGGAGATAAGTGGGTATAATATAATCAGGGATGTGAATGTTTTCGGTGTTTTCCCGGCTACTTGATTCCATGGGCGGAACTAGTCAAGAAAAGAGCTGTCGGGTGGAAAACAGACGTCCCTGGGTGGGCTTGAACCACCAACCTTTCAGTTAACAGCCGAACGCGCTAACCAATTGCGCCACAGAGACCTTGGGTGTTATGTCGAAAGTGGTTATAATAATGTTCATAATGCACAAACCATGTTGATGATATATTTCCCTACCAAACCTACCATGAATGAGTCCATACTATCTGCATGACGAGTGTGTATATCTGATATGATCTCGTTGGTGTTAAGAGGGGGTTACCCACCCGGGTGCTGAAGATTTACATATATAAAAGCAAGTACATGCCATGTCCCTGAGCTACTGAAGTTGCTCATTTGATCTGTATGGATTTTATTTTTTGAAGTCTAAATGTGTGACTTTCACATTTGACATGAATATCACTGAACCAGCTCCTGCATTAGGCTAGCCACCACTGTAATGAGGGCTTCTTGTGGGCTGGTGGTTTCACTAAGCCAGTAGAAAGTTAATTTTGCGCAGTGGCAGTATCATAGCCCATGAGGTTAATCCGAGGCGTGATTATTGCTAGTTGAAAACTTTTCCCAATACCCCGCTGTGATGAATTGCAATATAGTCAGCATTAGCAATTTTTGACAGTCTCACGAGAGACTGATATTTGTGTCTAAATATAGATAATGCCATTCTTTAGGAAACTGTGTAAAGCTGGAACCAGGCAAGATGATAACCACCTACCCCTATGATGCAAAGTATCACTAACAAGACAATAAAATGCCCTTATGGAGTATGCCACAAGGAAAAGAATTGGCCAAACATTTGTGGAAGACTGTATGGATTACCGCGCTCCTCTTCCCTTTACAAGGGTAACTGCTGCTGGTAAAACCAAAACAAATCCTGCTCTCCTACCAATTTGGGCTCAAATATACTAGTATCAGGTTTACATTTACAAGGTATGTCTCTTTGACAAAGGAGTCATCAGGTTGCATCTTTTGACCAAAACATGATTCAAGCCTGCCCACCTCATCAAGGTCTTGAGCAAGAACCTAAACGGAACATATGTCATTTCTTAATGTCCTGTGGACTAAACTTTGTGAGATACGTGAAAATGCCCTGAAGACTGGCATACAAATGAAAAATGTAGGAGGAGCCCCTGGAATAAGTATGCATTGTAAAATAATTCAATAATAATTGTTATTGCGCAGTCAGGCTTTCAGGTCAAACCAATGAAACATATACCTAATGATGAAATTAGTGTCATGTATAAGGATATGTTAGAGTACTGAGTGTTATCACAGGATTGCAGTTATTAACTGTTAACGCATCTTTCTATCTATAAATTGACATATCTATCGCATGTGAGGCAATCTTATGTGGGAAATAATTGTACGCTCTCAATGACCACACTCGACCTATTGTCCCCAGATGTTTCCAATCCCATCTTGGTTTGCAGATAATCCTGTGCTCTTCACTAGGATTCATCTATCACCAAATATTTCTATTTCCACCACAACAAAAGCAGTATTAATTTAGTTCTTGTTCTGGCATCACGTTTCTCAAGCAACTTCACTTAATAGATACCAACACTGATGCATAGAAAAAGAAGTCTTTTGTTTAGTGCATGAAACGACAATTAGTCATCAGACATTCTATTTTAAAATCTCATTATATGTCTTGAAGGAGATAAGTGGGTATAATATAATCAGGGATGTGAATGTTTTCGGTGTTTTCCCGGCTACTTGATTCCATGGGCGGAACTAGTCAAGAAAAGAGCTGTCGGGTGGAAAACAGACGTCCCTGGGTGGGCTTGAACCACCAACCTTTCGGTTAACAGCCGAACGCGCTAACCAATTGCGCCACAGAGACCTTGGGTGTTATGTCGAAAGTGGTTATAATAATGTTCATAATGCACAAACCATGTTGATGATATATTTCCCTACCAAACCTACCATGAATGAGTCCATACTATCTGCATGACGAGTGTGTATATCTGATATGATCTCATTGGTGTTAAGAGGGGGTTACCCAGCCGGGTGCTGAAGATTTACATATATAAAAGCAAGTACATGCCATGTCCCTGAGCTACTGAAGTTGCTCATTTGATCTGTATGGATTTTATTTTTTGAAGTCTAAATGTGTGACTTTCACATTTGACATGAATATCACTGCATGAAAACATTTCTTTTTCATATGAGATCATGTTTTCGAGCAACTTCCAGTAGGTTTGAAATAGCATTATTCAATCATAATTGTTATTTCACAGTCAGGTCACTGGTAAGAGAGGAGATCATGTATTTGGTCCCAAATACACCTCTGGCTGAAGCGTTTGCATGCAGATACACTGCAAGTGGTTGTTTGTGGAACTGCAAGAGAGTCTTTCTAGTTCACAGTTGAATTACCATATTAACTCCCACAATCCATAGCACTGAACCAGCTCCTGCATTTGGCTAGCCACAATTGTAATGAGGGCTTCTTGTGGGCTGGTGGTTTCACTAAACCAGTAGAAAGTTAACCTTTGCGCAGTGGCAGTATCATAGCCCAAGAGGTTAATCCGAGGCGTGATTATTGCTAGTTGAAAACTTTTCCCAATACCCCGCTGTGATGACTTGCAATATAGTCAGCATTAGCAATTTTTGACAGTCTCACGAGAGACTGATATTTGTGTCTAAATATAGATAATGCCATTCTTTAGGAAACTGTGTAAAGCTGGAACCAGGCAAGATGATAACCACCTACCCCTATGATGCAAAGTATCACTAACAAGAGAATAAAATGCCCTTATGGAGTATGCCACAAGGAAAAGAATTGGCCAAACATTTGTGGAAGACTGTATGGATTACCGCGCTCCTCTTCCCTTTACAAGGGTAACTGCTGCTGGTAAAACCAAAACAAATCCTGCTCTCCTACCAATTTGGGCTCAAATATACTAGTATCAGGTTTACATTTACAAGGTATGTCTCTTTGACAAAGGAGTCATCAGGTTGCATCTTTTGACCAAAACATGATTCAAGCCTGCCCACCTCATCAAGGTCTTGAGCAAGAACCTAAACGGAACATATGTCATTTCTTAATGTCCTGTGGACTAAACTTTGTGAGATACGTGAAAATGCCCTGAAGACTGGCATACAAATGAAAAATGTAGGAGGAGCCCCTGGAATAAGTATGCATTGAAAAATAATTCAATCATAATTGTTATTGCGCAGTCAGGCTTTCAGGTAAAACCAATGAAACATATAACTAATGATGAAATTAGTGTCATGTATAAGGATATGTTAGAGTACTGAGTGTTATCACAGGATTGCAGTTATTAACTGTTAACGCATCTTTCTATCTATAAATTGACATATCTATCGCATGTGAGGCAATCTTAGGTGGGAAATAATTGTACGCTCTCAATGACCACACTCGACCTATTGTCCCCAGATGTTTCCAATCCCATCTTGGTTTGCAGATAATCCTGTGCTCTTCACTAGGATTCATCTATCACCAAATATTTCTATTTCCACCACAACAAAAGCAGTATTAATATAGTTCTTGTTCTGGCATCACGTTTCTCAAGCAACTTCACTTAATAGATACCAACACTGATGCATAGAAAAAGAAGTCTTTTGTTTAGTGCATGAAACGACAATTAGTCATCAGACATTCTATTTTAAAATCTCATAAAATGTCTTGAAGGAGATAAGTGGGTATAATATAATCAGGGATGTGAATGTTTTCGGGGTTTTCCCGGCTACTTGATTCCATGGGCGGAACTAGTCAAGAAAAGAGCTGTCGGGTGGAAAACAGACGTCCCTGGGTGGGCTTGAAGCACCAACCTTTCGGTTAACAGCCGAACGCACTAACCAATTGTGCCACAGAGACCTTGGGAGTTATGTCGAAAGTGGTTATAATAATGTTCATAATGCACAAACCATGTTGATGATATATTTCCCTACCAAACCTACCATGAATGAGTCCATACTATCTGCATGACGAGTGTGTATATCTGATATGATCTCATTGGTGTTAAGAGGGGGTTACCCAGCCGGGTGCTGAAGATTTACATATATAAAAGCAAGTACATGCCATGTCCCTGAGCTACTGAAGTTGCTCATTTGATCTGTATGGATTTTATTTTTTGAAGTCTAAATGTGTGACTTTCACATTTGACATGAATATCACTGCATGAAAACATTTCTTTTTCATATGAGATCATGTTTTCGAGCAACTTCCAGTAGGTTTGAAATAGCATTATTCAATCATAATTGTTATTTCACAGTCAGGTCACTGGTAAGAGAGGAGATCATGTATTTGGTCCCAAATACACCTCTGGCTGAAGCGTTTGCATGCAGATACACTGCAAGTGGTTGTTTGTGGAACTGCAAGAGAGTCTTTCTAGTTCACAGTTGAATTACCATATTAACTCCCACAATCCATAGCACTGAACCAGCTCCTGCATTTGGCTAGCCACAATTGTAATGAGGGCTTCTTGTGGGCTGGTGGTTTCACTAAGCCAGTAGAAAGTTAACCTTTGCGCAGTGGCAGTATCATAGCCCAAGAGGTTAATCCGAGGCGTGATTATTGCTAGTTGAAAACTTTTCCCAATACCCCGCTGTGATGACTTGCAATATAGTCAGCATTAGCAATTTTTGACAGTCTCACGAGAGACTGATATTTGTGTCTAAATATAGATAATGCCATTCTTTAGGAAACTGTGTAAAGCTGGAACCAGGCAAGATGATAACCACCTACCCCTATGATGCAAAGTATCACTAACAAGAGAATAAAATGCCCTTATGGAGTATGCCACAAGGAAAAGAATTGGCCAAACATTTGTGGAAGACTGTATGGATTACCGCGCTCCTCTTCCCTTTACAAGGGTAACTGCTGCTGGTAAAACCAAAACAAATCCTGCTCTCCTACCAATTTGGGCTCAAATATACTAGTATCAGGTTTACATTTACAAGGTATGTCTCTTTGACAAAGGAGTCATCAGGTTGCATCTTTTGACCAAAACATGATTCAAGCCTGCCACCTCATCAAGGTCTTGAGCAAGAACCTAAACGGAACATATGTCATTTCTTAATGTCCTGTGGACTAAACTTTGTGAGATACGTGAAAATGCCCTGAAGACTGGCATACAAATGAAAAATGTAGGAGGAGCCCCTGGAATAAGTATGCATTGTAAAATAATTCAATAATAATTGTTATTGCGCAGTCAGGCTTTCAGGTCAAACCAATGAAACATATACCTAATGATGAAATTAGTGTCATGTATAAGGATATGTTAGAGTACTGAGTGTTATCACAGGATTGCAGTTATTAACTGTTAACACATCTTTCTATCTATAAATTGACATATCTATCGCATGTGAGGCAATCTTAGGTGGGAAATAATTGTACGCTCTCAATGACCACACTCGACCTATTGTCCCCAGATGTTTCCAATCCCATCTTGGTTTGCAGATAATCCTGTGCTCTTCACTAGGATTCATCTATCACCAAATATTTCTATTTCCACCACAACAAAAGCAGTATTAATTTAGTTCTTGTTCTGGCATCACGTTTCTCAAGCAACTTCACTTAATAGATACCAACACTGATGCATAGAAAAAGAAGTCTTTTGTTTAGTGCATGAAACGACAATTAGTCATCAGACATTCTATTTTAAAATCTCATTAAATGTCTTGAAGGAGATAAGTGGGTATAATATAATCAGGGATGTGAATGTTTTCGGGGTTTTCCCGGCTACTTGATTCCATGGGCGGAACTAGTCAAGAAAAGAGCTGTCGGGTGGAAAACAGACGTCCCTGGGTGGGCTTGAACCACCAACCTTTCGGTTAACAGCCGAACGCGCTAACCAATTGCGCCACAGAGACCTTGGGTGTTATGTCGAAAGTGGTTATAATAATGTTCATAATGCACAAACCATGTTGATGATATATTTCCCTACCAAACCTACCATGAATGAGTCCATACTATCTGCATGACGAGTGTGTATATCTGATATGATCTCATTGGTGTTAAGAGGGGGTTACCCAGCCGGGTGCTGAAGATTTACATATATAAAAGCAAGTACATGCCATGTCCCTGAGCTACTGAAGTTGCTCATTTGATCTGTATGGATTTTATTTTTTGAAGTCTAAATGTGTGACTTTCACATTTGACATGAATATCACTGCATGAAAACATTTCTTTTTCATATGAGATCATGTTTTCGAGCAACTTCCAGTAGGTTTGAAATAGCATTATTCAATCATAATTGTTATTTCACAGTCAGGTCACTGGTAAGAGAGGAGATCATGTATTTGGTCCCAAATACACCTCTGGCTGAAGCGTTTGCATGCAGATACACTGCAAGTGGTTGTTTGTGGAACTGCAAGAGAGTCTTTCTAGTTCACAGTTGAATTACCATATTAACTCCCACAATCCATAGCACTGAACCAGCTCCTGCATTTGGCTAGCCACAATTGTAATGAGGGCTTCTTGTGGGCTGGTGGTTTCACTAAGCCAGTAGAAAGTTAACCTTTGCGCAGTGGCAGTATCATAGCCCAAGAGGTTAATCCGAGGCGTGATTATTGCTAGTTGAAAACTTTTCCCAATACCCCGCTGTGATGACTTGCAATATAGTCAGCATTAGCAATTTTTGACAGTCTCACGAGAGACTGATATTTGTGTCTAAATATAGATAATGCCATTCTTTAGGAAACTGTGTAAAGCTGGAACCAGGCAAGATGATAACCACCTACCCCTATGATGCAAAGTATCACTAACAAGAGAATAAAATGCCCTTATGGAGTATGCCACAAGGAAAAGAATTGGCCAAACATTTGTGGAAGACTGTATGGATTACCGCGCTCCTCTTCCCTTTACAAGGGTAACTGCTGCTGGTAAAACCAAAACAAATCCTGCTCTCCTACCAATTTGGGCTCAAATATACTAGTGTCAGGTTTACATTTACAAGGTATGTCTCTTTGACAAAGGAGTCATCAGGTTGCATCTTTTGACCAAAACATGATTCAAGCCTGCCCACCTCATCAAGGTCTTGAGCAAGAACCTAAACGGAAAATATGTCATTTCTTAATGTCCTGTGGACTAAACTTTGTGAGATACGTGAAAATGCCCTGAAGACTGGCATACAAATGAAAAATGTAGGAGGAGCCCCTGGAATAAGTATGCATTGTAAAATAATTCAATAATAATTGTTATTGCGCAGTCAGGCTTTCAGGTCAAACCAATGAAACATATACCTAATGATGAAATTAGTGTCATGTATAAGGATATGTTAGAGTACTGAGTGTTATCACAGGATTGCAGTTATTAACTGTTAACGCATCTTTCTATCTATAAATTGACATATCTATCGCATGTGAGGCAATCTTAGGTGGGAAATAATTGTACGCTCTCAATGACCACACTCGACCTATTGTCCCCAGATGTTTCCAATCCCATCTTGGTTTGCAGATAATCCTGTGCTCTTCACTAGGATTCATCTATCACCAAATATTTCTATTTCCACCACAACAAAAGCAGTATTAATATAGTTCTTGTTCTGGCATCACGTTTCTCAAGCAACTTCACTTAATAGATACCAACACTGATGCATAGAAAAAGAAGTCTTTTGTTTAGTGCATGAAACGACAATTAGTCATCAGACATTCTATTTTAAAATCTCATTAAATGTCTTGAAGGAGATAAGTGGGTATAATATAATCAGGGATGTGAATGTTTTCGGGGTTTTCCCGGCTACTTGATTCCATGGGCGGAACTAGTCAAGAAAAGAGCTGTCGGGTGGAAAACAGACGTCCCTGGGTGGGCTTGAACCACCAACCTTTCGGTTAACAGCCGAACGCGCTAACCAATTGTGCCACAGAGACCTTGGGTGTTATGTCGAAAGTGGTTATAATAATGTTCATAATGCACAAACCATGTTGATGATATATTTCCCTACCAAACCTACCATGAAGGAGTCCATACTATCTGCATGACGAGTGTGTATATCTGATATGATCTCGTTGGTGTTAAGAGGGGGTTACCCAGCCGGGTGCTGAAGATTTACATATATAAAAGCAAGTACATGCCATGTCCCTGAGCTACTGAAGTTGCTCATTTGATCTGTATGGATTTTATTTTTTGAAGTCTAAATGTGTGACTTTCACATTTGACATGAATATCACTGCGAGAAAACATTTCTTTTTCATATGAGATCATGTTTTCGAGCAACTTCCAGTAGGTTTGAAATAGCAATATTCAATCATAATTGTTATTTCAACAGTCAGGTCACTGGTAAGAGAGGAGAGATCATGTATTTGGTCCCAAATACACCTCTGGCTGAAGCGTTTGCATGCAGATACACTGCAAGTGGTTGTTTGTGGAACTGCAAGAGAGTCTTTCTAGTTCACAGTTGAATTACCATATTAACTCCCACAATCCATAGCACTGAACCAGCTCCTGCATTTGGCTAGCCACAATTGTAATGAGGGCTTCTTGTGGGCTGGTGGTTTCACTAAGCCAGTAGAAAGTTAACTTTGCGCAGTGGCAGTATCATAGCCCATGAGGTTAATCTGAGGCGTGATTATTGCTAGTTGAAAACTTTTCCCAATACCCCGCTGTGATGACTTGCAATATAGTCAGCATTAGCAATTTTTGTATGTTTCACGAGAGACTGATATTTGTGTCTAAATATAGATAATGCCATTCTTTAGGAAACTGTGTAAAGCTGGAACCAGGCAAGATGATAACCACCTACCCCTATGATGCAAAGTATCACTAACAAGAGAATAAAATGCCCCTATGGAGTATGCCACAAGGAAAAGAATTGGCCAAACATTTGTGGAAGACTGTATGGATTACCGCGCTCCTCTTCCCTTTACAAGGGTAACTGCTGCTGGTAAAACCAAAACAAATCCTGCTCTCCTACCAATTTGGGCTCAAATATACTAGTATCAGGTTTACATTTACAAGGTATGTCTCTTTGACAAAGGAGTCATCAGGTTGCATCTTTTGACCAAAACATGATTCAAGCCTGCCCACCTCATCAAGGTCTTGAGCAAGAACCTAAACGGAACATATGTCATTTCTTAATGTCCTGTGGACTAAACTTTGTGAGATACGTGAAAATGCCCTGAAGACTGGCATACAAATGAAAAATGTAGGAGGAGCCCCTGGAATAAGTATGCATTGTAAAATAATTCAATAATAATTGTTATTGCGCAGTCAGGCTTTCAGGTCAAACCAATGAAACATATACCTAATGATGAAATTAGTGTCATGTATAAGGATATGTTAGAGTACTGAGTGTTATCACAGGATTGCAGTTATTAACTGTTAACGCATCTTTCTATCTATAAATTGACATATCTATCGCATGTGAGGCAATCTTAGGTGGGAAATAATTGTACGCTTTCAATGACCACACTCGACCTATTGTCCCCAGATATTTCCAATCCCATCTTGGTTTGCAGATAATCCTGTGCTCTTCACTAGGATTCATCTATCACCAAATATTTCTATTTCCACCACAACAAAAGCAGTATTAATATAGTTCTTGTTCTGGCATCACGTTTCTCAAGCAACTTCACTTAATAGATACCAACACTGATGCATAGAAAAAGAAGTCTTTTGTTTAGTGCATGAAACGACAATTAGTCATCAGACATTCTATTTTAAAATCTCATTAAATGTCTTGAAGGAGATAAGTGGGTATAATATAATCAGGGATGTGAATGTTTTCGGGGTTTTCCCGGCTACTTGATTCCATGGGCGGAACTAGTCAAGAAAAGAGCTGTCGGGTGGAAAACAGACGTCCCTGGGTGGGCTTGAACCACCAACCTTTCGGTTAACAGCCGAACGCGCTAACCAATTGCGCCACAGAGACCTTGGGTGTTATGTCGAAAGTGGTTATAATAATGTTCATAATGCACAAACCATGTTGATGATATATTTCCCTACCAAACCTACCATGAATGAGTCCATACTATCTGCATGACGAGTGTGTATATCTGATATGATCTCGTTGGTGTTAAGAGGGGGTTACCCAGCCGGGTGCTGAAGATTTACATATATAAAAGCAAGTACATGCCATGTCCCTGAGCTACTGAAGTTGCTCATTTGATCTGTATGGATTTTATTTTTTGAAGTCTAAATGTGTGACTTTCACATTTGACATGAATATCACTGCGAGAAAACATTTCTTTTTCATATGAGATCATGTTTTCGAGCAACTTCCAGTAGGTTTGAAATAGCAATATTCAATCATAATTGTTATTTCACAGTCAGGTCACTGGTAAGAGAGGAGAGATCATGTATTTGGTCCCAAATACACCTCTGGCTGAAGCGTTTGCATGCAGATACACTGCAAGTGGTTGTTTGTGGAACTGCAAGAGAGTCTTTCTAGTTCACAGTTGAATTACCATATTAACTCCCACAATCCATAGCACTGAACCAGCTCCTGCATTTGGCTAGCCACAATTGTAATGAGGGCTTCTTGTGGGCTGGTGGTTTCACTAAGCCAGTAGAAAGTTAACCTTTGCGCAGTGGCAGTATCATAGTCCAAGAGGTTAATCCGAGGCGTGATTATTGCTAGTTGAAAACTTTTCCCAATACCCCGCTGTGATGACTTGCAATATAGTCAGCATTAGCAATTTTTGACAGTCTCACGAGAGACTGATATTTGTGTCTAAATATAGATAATGCCATTCTTTAGGAAACTGTGTAAAGCTGGAACCAGGCAAGATGATAACCACCTACCCCTATGATGCAAAGTATCACTAACAAGAGAATAAAATGCCCCTATGGAGTATGCCACAAGGAAAAGAATTGGCCAAACATTTGTGGAAGACTGTATGGATTACCGCGCTTCTCTTCCCTTTACAAGGGTAACTGCTGCTGGTAAAACCAAAACAAATCCTGCTCTCCTACCAATTTGGGCTCAAATATACTAGTATCAGGTTTACATTTACAAGGTATGTCTCTTTGACAAAGGAGTCATCAGGTTGCATCTTTTGACCAAAACATGATTCAAGCCTGCCCACCTCATCAAGGTCTTGAGCAAGAACCTAAACGGAACATATGTCATTTCTTAATGTCCTGTGGACTAAACTTTGTGAGATACGTGAAAATGCCCTGAAGACTGGCATACAAATGAAAAATGTAGGAGGAGCCCCTGGAATAAGTATGCATTGTAAAATAATTCAATAATAATTGTTATTGCGCAGTCAGGCTTTCAGGTCAAACCAATGAAACATATACCTAATGATGAAATTAGTGTCATGTATAAGGATATGTTAGAGTACTGAGTGTTATCACAGGATTGCAGTTATTAACTGTTAACGCATCTTTCTATCTATAAATTGACATATCTATCGCATGTGAGGCAATCTTAGGTGGGAAATAATTGTACGCTCTCAATGACCACACTCGACCTATTGTCCCCAGATATTTCCAATCCCATCTTGGTTTGCAGATAATCCTGTGCTCTTCACTAGGATTCATCTATCACCAAATATTTCTATTTCCACCACAACAAAAGCAGTATTAATATAGTTCTTGTTCTGGCATCACGTTTCTCAAGCAACTTCACTTAATAGATACCAACACTGATGCATAGAAAAAGAAGTCTTTTGTTTAGTGCATGAAACGACAATTAGTCATCAGACATTCTATTTTAAAATCTCATTAAATGTCTTGAAGGAGATAAGTGGGTATAATATAATCAGGGATGTGAATGTTTTCGGGGTTTTCCCGGCTACTTGATTCCATGGGCGGAACTAGTCAAGAAAAGAGCTGTCGGGTGGAAAACAGACGTCCCTGGGTGGGCTTGAACCACCAACCTTTCGTTTAACAGCCGAACGCGCTAACCAATTGCGCCACAGAGACCTTGGGTGTTATGTCGAAAGTGGTTATAATAATGTTCATAATGCACAAACCATGTTGATGATATAATCCCCTACAAAACCTACCATGAATGAGTCCATACTATCTGCATGACGAGTGTGTATATCTGATATGATCTCGTTGGTGTTAAGAGGGGGTTACCCACCCGGGTGCTGAAGATTTACATATATAAAAGCAAGTACATGCCATGTCCCTGAGCTACTGAAGTTGCTCATTTGATCTGTATGGATTTTATTTTTTGAAGTCTAAATGTGTGACTTTCACATTTGACATGAATATCACTGCGAGAAAACATTTCTTTTTCATATGAGATCATGTTTTCGAGCAACTTCCAGTAGGTTTGAAATAGCAATATTCAATCATAATTGTTATTTCACAGTCAGGTCACTGGTAAGAGAGGAGAGATCATGTATTTGGTCCCAAATACACCTCTGGTTGAAGCGTTTGCATGCAGATACACTGCAAGTGGTTGTTTGTGGAACTGCAAGAGAGTCTTTCTAGTTCACAGTTGAATTACCATATTAACTCCCACAATCCATAGCACTGAACCAGCTCCTGCATTAGGCTAGCCACCATTGTAATGAGGGCTTCTTGTGGGCTGGTGGTTTCACTAAGCCAGTAGAAAGTTAACTTTGCGCAGTGGCAGTATCATAGCCCATGAGGTTAATCCGAGGCATGATTATTGCTAGTTGAAAACTTTTCCCAATACCCCGCTGTGATGACTTGCAATATAGTCAGCATTAGCAATTTTTGACAGTCTCACGAGAGACTGATATTTGTGTCTAAATATAGATAATGCCATTCTTTAGGAAACTGTGTAAAGCTGGAACCAGGCAAGATGATAACCACCTACCCCTATGATGCAAAGTATCACTAACAAAAGAATAAAATGCCCTTATGGAGTATGCCACAAGGAAAAGAATTGGCCAAACATTTGTGGAAGACTGTATGGATTACCGCGCTCCTCTTCCCTTTACAAGGGTAACTGCTGCTGGTAAAACCAAAACAAATCCTGCTCTCCTACCAATTTGGGCTCAAATATACTAGTGTCGGGTTTACATTTACAAGGTATGTCTCTTTGACAAAGGAGTCATCAGGTTGCATCTTTTGACCAAAACATGATTCAAGCCTGCCCACCTCATCAAGGTCTTGAGCAAGAACCTAAACGGAACATATGTCATTTCTTAATGTCCTGTGGACTAAACTTTGTGAGATACGTGAAAATGCCCTGAAGACTGGCATACAAATGAAAAATGTAGGAGGAGCCCCTGGAATAAGTATGCATTGTAAAATAATTCAATAATAATTGTTATTGCGCAGTCAGGCTTTCAGGTCAAACCAATGAAACATATACCTAATGATGAAATTAGTGTCATGTATAAGGATATGTTAGAGTACTGAGTGTTATCACAGGATTGCAGTTATTAACTGTTAACGCATCTTTCTATCTATAAATTGACATATCTATCGCATGTGAGGCAATCTTAGGTGGGAAATAATTGTACGCTCTCAATGACCACACTCGACCTATTGTCCCCAGATGTTTCCAATCCCATCTTGGGTTGCAGATAATCCTGTGCTCTTCACTAGGATTCATCTATCACCAAATATTTCTATTTCCACCACAACAAAAGCAGTATTAATATAGTTCTTGTTCTGGCATCACGTTTCTCAAGCAACTTCACTTAATAGATACCAACACTGATGCATAGAAAAAGAAGTCTTTTGTTTAGTGCATGAAACGACAATTAGTCATCAGACATTCTATTTTAAAATCTCATTAAATGTCTTGAAGGAGATAAGTGGGTATAATATAATCAGGGATGTGAATGTTTTCGGGGTTTTCCCGGCTACTTGATTCCATGGGCGGAACTAGTCAAGAAAAGAGCTGTCGGGTGGAAAACAGACGTCCCTGGGTGGGCTTGAACCACCAACCTTTCGGTTAACAGCCGAACGCACTAACCAATTGTGCCACAGAGACCTTGGGTGTTATGTCGAAAGTGGTTATAATAATGTTCATAATGCACAAACCATGTTGATGATATATTTCCCTACCAAACCTACCATGAATGAGTCCATACTATCTGCATGACGAGTGTGTATATCTGATATGATCTCGTTGGTGTTAAGAGGGGGTTACCCACCCGGGTGCTGAAGATTTACATATATAAAAGCAAGTACATGCCATGTCCCTGAGCTACTGAAGTTGCTCATTTGATCTGTATGGATTTTATTTTTTGAAGTCTAAATGTGTGACTTTCACATTTGACATGAATATCACTGAACCAGCTCCTGCATTAGGCTAGCCACCACTGTAATGAGGGCTTCTTGTGGGCTGGTGGTTTCACTAAGCCAGTAGAAAGTTAACTTTGCGCAGTGGCAGTATCATAGCCCATGAGGTTAATCCGAGGCGTGATTATTGCTAGTTGAAAACTTTTCCCAATACCCCGCTGTGATGAATTGCAATATAGTCAGCATTAGCAATTTTTGACAGTCTCACGAGAGACTGATATTTGTGTCTAAATATAGATAATGCCATTCTTTAGGAAACTGTGTAAAGCTGGAACCAGGCAAGATGATAACCACCTACCCCTATGATGCAAAGTATCACTAACAAGAGAATAAAATGCCCTTATGGAGTATGCCACAAGGAAAAGAATTGGCCAAACATTTGTGGAAGACTGTATGGATTACCGCGCTCCTCTTCCCTTTACAAGGGTAACTGCTGCTGGTAAAACCAAAACAAATCCTGCTCTCCTACCAATTTGGGCTCAAATATACTAGTGTCAGGTTTACATTTACAAGGTATGTCTCTTTGACAAAGGAGTCATCAGGTTGCATCTTTTGACCAAAACATGATTCAAGCCTGCCCACCTCATCAAGGTCTTGAGCAAGAACCTAAACGGAACATATGTCATTTCTTAATGTCCTGTGGACTAAACTTTGTGAGATACGTGAAAATGCCCTGAAGACTGGCATACAAATGAAAAATGTAGGAGGAGCCCCTGGAATAAGTATGCATTGTAAAATAATTCAATAATAATTGTTATTGCGCAGTCAGGCTTTCAGGTCAAACCAATGAAACATATACCTAATGATGAAATTAGTGTCATGTATAAGGATATGTTAGAGTACTGAGTGTTATCACAGGATTGCAGTTATTAACTGTTAACGCATCTTTCTATCTATAAATTGACATATCTATCGCATGTGAGGCAATCTTAGGTGGGAAATAATTGTACGCTCTCAATGACCACACTCGACCTATTGTCCCCAGATATTTCCAATCCCATCTTGGTTTGCAGATAATCCTGTGCTCTTCACTAGGATTCATCTATCACCAAATATTTCTATTTCCACCACAACAAAAGCAGTATTAATATAGTTCTTGTTCTGGCATCACGTTTCTCAAGCAACTTCACTTAATAGATACCAACACTGATGCATAGAAAAAGAAGTCTTTTGTTTAGTGCATGAAACGACAATTAGTCATCAGACATTCTATTTTAAAATCTCATTAAATGTCTTGAAGGAGATAAGTGGGTATAATATAATCAGGGATGTGAATGTTTTCGGGGTTTTCCCGGCTACTTGATTCCATGGGCGGAACTAGTCAAGAAAAGAGCTGTCGGGTGGAAAACAGACGTCCCTGGGTGGGCTTGAACCACCAACCTTTCGGTTAACAGCCGAACGCGCTAACCAATTGCGCCACAGAGACCTTGGGTGTTATGTCGAAAGTGGTTATAATAATGTTCATAATGCACAAACCATGTTGATGATATATTTCCCTACCAAACCTACCATGAATGAGTCCATACTATCTGCATGACGAGTGTGTATATCTGATATGATCTCGTTGGTGTTAAGAGGGGGTTACCCACCCGGGTGCTGAAGATTTACATATATAATAGCAAGTACATGCCATGTCCCTGAGCTACTGAAGTTGCTCATTTGATCTGTATGGATTTTATTTTTTGAAGTCTAAATGTGTGACTTTCACATTTGACATGAATATCACTGCGAGAAAACATTTCTTTTTCATATGAGATCATGTTTTCGAGCAACTTCCAGTAGGTTTGAAATAGCAATATTCAATCATAATTGTTATTTCACAGTCAGGTCACTGGTAAGAGAGGAGAGATCATGTATTTGGTCCCAAATACACCTCTGGTTGAAGCGTTTGCATGCAGATACACTGCAAGTGGTTGTTTGTGGAACTGCAAGAGAGTCTTTCTAGTTCACAGTTGAATTACCATATTAACTCCCACAATCCATAGCACTGAACCAGCTCCTGCATTAGGCTAGCCACCATTGTAATGAGGGCTTCTTGTGGGCTGGTGGTTTCACTAAGCCAGTAGAAAGTTAACTTTGCGCAGTGGCAGTATCATAGCCCATGAGGTTAATCCGAGGCGTGATTATTGCTAGTTGAAAACTTTTCCCAATACCCCACTGTGATGAATTGCAATATAGTCAGCATTAGCAATTTTTGACAGTCTCACGAGAGACTGATATTTGTGTCTAAATATAGATAATGCCATTCTTTAGGAAACTGTGTAAAGCTGGAACCAGGCAAGATGATAACCACCTACCCCTATGATGCAAAGTATCACTAACAAGAGAATAAAATGCCCTTATGGAGTATGCCACAAGGAAAAGAATTGGCCAAACATTTGTGGAAGACTGTATGGATTACCGCGCTCCTCTTCCCTTTACAAGGGTAACTGCTGCTGGTAAAACCAAAACAAATCCTGCTCTCCTACCAATTTGGGCTCAAATATACTAGTGTCAGGTTTACATTTACAAGGTATGTCTCTTTGACAAAGGAGTCATCAGGTTGCATCTTTTGACCAAAACATGATTCAAGCCTGCCCACCTCATCAAGGTCTTGAGCAAGAACCTAAACGGAACATATGTCATTTCTTAATGTCCTGTGGACTAAACTTTGTGAGATACGTGAAAATGCCCTGAAGACTGGCATACAAATGAAAAATGTAGGAGGAGCCCCTGGAATAAGTATGCATTGTAAAATAATTCAATAATAATTGTTATTGCGCAGTCAGGCTTTCAGGTCAAACCAATGAAACATATACCTAATGATGAAATTAGTGTCATGTATAAGGATATGTTAGAGTACTGAGTGTTATCACAGGATTGCAGTTATTAACTGTTAACGCATCTTTCTATCTATAAATTGACATATCTATCGCATGTGAGGCAATCTTAGGTGGGAAATAATTGTACGCTCTCAATGACCACACTCGACCTATTGTCCCCAGATGTTTCCAATCCCATCTTGGTTTGCAGATAATCCTGTGCTCTTCACTAGGATTCATCTATCACCAAATATTTCTATTTCCACCACAACAAAAGCAGTATTAATATAGTTCTTGTTCTGGCATCACGTTTCTCAAGCAACTTCACTTAATAGATACCAACACTGATGCATAGAAAAAGAAGTCTTTTGTTTAGTGCATGAAACGACAATTAGTCATCAGACATTCTATTTTAAAATCTCATTAAATGTCTTGAAGGAGATAAGTGGGTATAATATAATCAGGGATGTGAATGTTTTCGGGGTTTTCCCGGCTACTTGATTCCATGGGCGGAACTAGTCAAGAAAAGAGCTGTCGGGTGGAAAACAGACGTCCCTGGGTGGGCTTGAACCACCAACCTTTCGGTTAACAGCCGAACGCGCTAACCAATTGCGCCACAGAGACCTTGGGTGTTATGTCGAAAGTGGTTATAATAATGTTCATAATGCACAAACCATGTTGATGATATATTTCCCTACCAAACCTACCATGAATGAGTCCATACTATCTGCATGACGAGTGTGTATATCTGATATGATCTCGTTGGTGTTAAGAGGGGGTTACCCACCCGGGTGCTGAAGATTTACATATATAAAAGCAAGTACATGCCATGTCCCTGAGCTACTGAAGTTGCTCATTTGATCTGTATGGATTTTATTTTTTGAAGTCTAAATGTGTGACTTTCACATTTGACATGAATATCACTGAACCAGCTCCTGCATTAGGCTAGCCACCACTGTAATGAGGGCTTCTTGTGGGCTGGTGGTTTCACTAAGCCAGTAGAAAGTTAACTTTGCGCAGTGGCAGTATCATAGCCCATGAGGTTAATCCGAGGCGTGATTATTGCTAGTTGAAAACTTTTCCCAATACCCCGCTGTGATGAATTGCAATATAGTCAGCATTAGCAATTTTTGACAGTCTCACGAGAGACTGATATTTGTGTCTAAATATAGATAATGCCATTCTTTAGGAAACTGTGTAAAGCTGGAACCAGGCAAGATGATAACCACCTACCCCTATGATGCAAAGTATCACTAACAAGAGAATAAAATGCCCTTATGGAGTATGCCACAAGGAAAAGAATTGGCCAAACATTTGTGGAAGACTGTATGGATTACCGCGCTCCTCTTCCCTTTACAAGGGTAACTGCTGCTGGTAAAACCAAAACAAATCCTGCTCTCCTACCAATTTGGGCTCAAATATACTAGTGTCAGGTTTACATTTACAAGGTATGTCTCTTTGACAAAGGAGTCATCAGGTTGCATCTTTTGACCAAAACATGATTCAAGCCTGCCCACCTCATCAAGGTCTTGAGCAAGAACCTAAACGGAACATATGTCATTTCTTAATGTCCTGTGGACTAAACTTTGTGAGATACGTGAAAATGCCCTGAAGACTGGCATACAAATGAAAAATGTAGGAGGAGCCCCTGGAATAAGTATGCATTGTAAAATAATTCAATAATAATTGTTATTGCGCAGTCAGGCTTTCAGGTCAAACCAATGAAACATATACCTAATGATGAAATTAGTGTCATGTATAAGGATATGTTAGAGTACTGAGTGTTATCACAGGATTGCAGTTATTAACTGTTAACGCATCTTTCTATCTATAAATTGACATATCTATCGCATGTGAGGCAATCTTAGGTGGGAAATAATTGTACGCTCTCAATGACCACACTCGACCTATTGTCCCCAGATGTTTCCAATCCCATCTTGGTTTGCAGATAATCCTGTGCTCTTCACTAGGATTCATCTATCACCAAATATTTCTATTTCCACCACAACAAAAGCAGTATTAATATAGTTCTTGTTCTGGCATCACGTTTCTCAAGCAACTTCACTTAATAGATACCAACACTGATGCATAGAAAAAGAAGTCTTTTGTTTAGTGCATGAAACGACAATTAGTCATCAGACATTCTATTTTAAAATCTCATTAAATGTCTTGAAGGAGATAAGTGGGTATAATATAATCAGGGATGTGAATGTTTTCGGGGTTTTCCCGGCTACTTGATTCCATGGGCGGAACTAGTCAAGAAAAGAGCTGTCGGGTGGAAAACAGACGTCCCTGGGTGGGCTTGAACCACCAACCTTTCGGTTAACAGCCGAACGCACTAACCAATTGTGCCACAGAGACCTTGGGTGTTATGTCGAAAGTGGTTATAATAATGTTCATAATGCACAAACCATGTTGATGATATATTTCCCTACCAAACCTACCATGAAGGAGTCCATACTATCTGCATGACGAGTGTGTATATCTGATATGATCTCGTTGGTGTTAAGAGGGGGTTACCCACCCGGGTGCTGAAGATTTACATATATAAAAGCAAGTACATGCCATGTCCCTGAGCTACTGAAGTTGCTCATTGGATCTGTATGGATTTTATTTTTTGAAGTCTAAATGTGTGACTTTCACATTTGACATGAATATCACTGCGAGAAAACATTTCTTTTTCATATGAGATCATGTTTTCGAGCAACTTCCAGTAGGTTTGAAATAGCAATATTCAATCATAATTGTTATTTCACAGTCAGGTCACTGGTAAGAGAGGAGAGATCATGTATTTGGTCCCAAATACACCTCTGGCTGAAGCGTTTGCATGCAGATACACTGCAAGTGGTTGTTTGTGG